>NC_134836.1:75604785-75904785 GCF_004210375.1 Tachypleus tridentatus | reverse complement strand
AACTGAGAAAATTCATATAATTTCTATGTTTACGACTGTTGGAGTTTGGACTGATGAATGAAAAATGAAAAAAATATGGTGAAACTATTTCCACCAAAACATCTAGAGTTCTTAATGTCTTATAACCTTCATTTTTAACATACCTTTTTACACTTTACAAGTAAGAAACGTTGATGTCTTGTTTTATTCATTTTACTTAAAATATAAAAGAGTGTCTATATAATGTAAAAATGTATACATTCCACACGAATCAAAGTGTGTGAACACAAATGAACATTGTTCTGATAAAAGTAATATAGTTATGATAATGACTTAGGTACATAACTCTAATTCGTGCACTGCTTAGCATTTGACAGTGTTTTTAACTTAATTGTGCCCACTCAAAGTGATCACAACAGCTTCATTTTAGTCGCAGGAAAGACGTTTACCTAGCATATGGCCCCATACCCCCAGATCCCGAGTACAATGAACCATAACCTTTAAAGATCGAAACATTTTCTTACTTGTTTTGCATGTTAAATAAAAAATAATGTCCGTATCAGCTGTATGTAATTGTATATATTTATTTCGCTTTGGTTCCCTGTAGTTACGCAACAAGTATTTTTGTAAATGTAATCGTCCTTGGAATAAAATTTTATAAATAGTCGAGTTAAATTGAAGCCGACAGTTTTCGAAGCTTGATTAGTTTTAGTGACAGAGGAGGGTTTTGTTTACTTAAGGTCGTGCTGGATGATGACCTTTTGGTAAAAATGGCAAAAGACATAAATTAAAAATAAAAAACAATTAGTGTTACTGATTTTCTTCTCTTGAAAACTGTTGCTATTTCCTAACAGAATGTCTCCTTTAAAAATACTAGAGGAAGACGTTTTGATTAACGGGAATTTCAACTTTCAAAATAAAGTTATATCAAAGCTGGTCACAAAGAGGCCTTTCTGGAAGTGACATGGGTGATCTCGTTTACGAAATAGAATGAGTAATTTACAAAAAAAATTTGTTAGTGATAAAGTGTTGGAGTAATAGCACTGGAAGTTAAGATGGTTGATTTCAGTGTGCACGAATAACAGATCCACTTGGAAGACCGAATAACATTCCGGATCGGGAATCCCTTGGAACTAGCTTGACTTAATATGGTATTTGCCTACTTTAGATGTCTGTGTATGTGTTAAATTTATTTTTGTGTTGATAATCTCATTGATATAATCCTTGAAAATAATATACAGTTAATCCCAATGATATAATTCTTTGAGATACCACAGAGATCATCCTGTTCATATAATCTTTCAGATAACATAGAGATAATTCCACTCATATAATTCTCTCAAATAAAATAGAAATAATCCCGTTGATATAATTCTTTCAGATATAATAGAGATAATCCCGTTGATATAATCCTTTCAAATATCACAGAGATAATCACGTTGATGTAATCTTTTCTGATAACATACAGGTAATCCTATTCATATAATCCTTTGAGATAACATAGAGATAATTCCATTAATATAATCCTCTCAGGTAAAATAGAAATACTTCTGTTGATGTAATTCTTTCAGATAACCTAGAGATAATCCCATTGTTATATAATATTTTCAGATAACATAGAGATTATTCCATTCATATAATCTTTTCAGATATCATAAAGATAATTTCATTGATATAATCCTTTGAGATAACATATTGATCATCCTGTTCATATAATCTTTCAAATAGCATAGAGATAATTCCACTCATATAATCCTCTCAGATAAAATAGAAATAATCCCATTGATATAATCCTTCCAAATATAATAAAGATAATCCCGTTCATATAATCCTTTCAAATATAATAGAGATAATTCCGTTGACATAATTCTTTCAAATAACACAGATATTATCCCACTGATGTAATTCTTTCAGATAACATAGAGATAATCCAATTAATATAATCCTTTCATATAGCATAGACATCTTCCTACTGATATAATTGATATCATAAAGATAATCCCATTCATATAATCTATCAAATAACATATCGATCATCCTGTTTATATAATCCTTTCATATAAAATAGAGTTTATCCTGTTGATATAATCCTTTCATAAGACGATGATTATCTAATTGATATAATCCTTTCATATAACATAGATTAATTCCACTCATATGATGCGATAACAGATAAAATAATATAATCCTTTCAGATAATCCATCCTGTTGGTAACATAGAGACAATAATCTTTCAGATAAAATAGATAATTCCGTTGATATAATCCTTTTAGATAACACACTGATCAATGTTATATTTTCTTTCCAAACAGATAACATAGAGATAATCCCTTTGATATAATCCTTTCATACAGAAATAATCCAGTTGATATAAAAAGAGTCCGTCAGGAGGAAAGAGAAAATGTGGGTTTACAAAAATTAAAGGTGTGAAGTGTTGTCAGGATAGAAGTGTTTTGGTTTCTTGTTAATTACGTTCTTATGGCTCAAGATTGGAAAACTTCTGCAAAGGATGATTCCCGAGCATCCCCTGAGCTTGTTCACAAAATATAAAATATGTGATAGTTTGATCTGAGGTTAGCAAGAGCAAAGCAATAGGACGTTTACAACTTTCTACAACATGGAAATGGAACAGTAGAGAACAAACTCGGAAATCTCACTGCACCTTTATTCTAAGATATGTAAAGTAACACTCGTGACACATTAGTAAGTTAAAGATTTCATTAACGCTAAAGATGGACTTAGCTATGTCTTGAAAAGAAAGAATAACACGTACACACGTTCGTCAAAATGTACAGTTCTGGAATTTTTGTCATATAATGGATGTATTCACGTTACGACATTATTGTCCAATTTATCCCCAGAAAGATATACTGAGTTGAGCTTGTTTTGTTTGTTTTTTAATTTCGCGCAAAGCTACAAGAGAGCTATCTGCGCTAACTGTCCCTAATTTAATAATGTAACACTAGAGGAAAGGCAGCTAGTTATCACCATCTACCGCCAACTCTTGGTCTACTCTTTTACCAACGAATAGTGGGGTTGACTGTCAGATTACAACGCCCCCGTGGCTGAAGGAATGAGCATGTTTGGTGTACGGGGATTCGAACCCGCAACCCTGAGATTACGAGTCGAGTGCCTTAACTCACATGGCCATGCCGACCCATTGAGGTTGATAGAGACGTATTTATTCAAACACGGAAATATGTAAAGTTTGGAACTAATACAAATACACAGAACTCCTCTGAAGAGTCCTTAGAATATCTTCTCAGCTAGTGTCAGAGCAAGCCCGGCAAAACAAACCTGTTTAAATAGTGCCAGTCACGAAAAGTCGATTGAAGCAACAACAATGATCTAAATATTTTATATGAATCAGACAATTAATTTTAAAAACACGTTTTTCACGTCTATAAATACAACTTTGTAAATCATACTTTTGCAGTTGTGTATTACAATTTTAAAGTGTTTCTGTCCTTTAAACAGATTCTACTAAGATCATTTATCGTTAACACCTTTGCAATCACGCCTATCCACTCGTGCACTAGGTTTTCAACACTATCAGCGCTCGTTGAACTAGTACGTTTACACCAAGAGTATTTCTGTAACCTCAGAATATTGGCTTGAAGAAATAAAATATTTGCAAGGAAAGTGTACATTCTAACCAATCACCGATAACGACAACTGCTATTGGACACTAACACTGGCGTGGTAACAACATACTTATAGAGATGTAACCTCAGCTTATTTGTCTGTAAACCGAACAGTAAATCTCTATCCTTAAAAAGCACGTTCGATTCGAGACTTTAGCAGAACTTATATGATTTCTATTCCAGTTGTCGACATCGAAGCTGTGGGTAAGTCTGTAAACTTGAAAATTACAACAAATATAAAATAAGCATTACATATGACGAAAATAAAAGATTATATGTTTTTAAAATGTCGTACAACAAAGTATCAGAACGTAAAGAAATTAGACATTTTTTAAAACGTGTTCTTGGCTGAAATATCTTAAGCAAGAAATAAAACCTAAACAATGAAGGACGGTACAAATTGCGTCGTAAGAACTGCTTGGTTTCTAATATGTTTAACTTCAATTAAATCTTATGTCTGTCGTGTCTTTTCATTGAAATAAAACATTATGAAAATCATTCTTGTTGCTGAAGAGTGTGGGAGGTTGTGTTTCTGTTCTTCATAGCACGAAAGAAATTACATGAAACTTGTTTCATTGGTGCTGAAAAAACTTGTGTCGATGTGATGAAAAACAAGAACTGTTTACATAAAATGTTAAGCCTAGAAAGTGTTGATACATTTCAAGAACAAACTGAAAAATAACTACCAATAAAAAGTTTTCGTTCTTAAAACTGATAAAGATGTTTCTTCGTAAAGACCTTTTGGTGTTAAAAGTTTTGTTTCCCTTGGTCAATTTCCCAATGTATTATCAATCACTTCTTTGTGTCTCTAAGTACACTGATTAACGTGCTTACACCTGTACTTGTTCAGTTGTACATAACGGTTTCATACTATTTGCACCTTGAAGACAGAAATCGCTACAACCCAATTAATGTTAATAAATCTATCACATTAATTCTGATATAGAGATTACAATATTTCGTCTGTGAAAACAACAATAATTCTAAATTCATTTCACATGATAAACTTAAAATAGAAACATGGCAAAGAAGTTTATATTTCCAAATATGATTTCACCTCACTTCAATGAGTCATCGGAAAGTATGAGGGCTTGTAGCGCTAGAACCCTTGACGAACACAACACAAATAGCCAACTATGTAGCTTAGAATTATGTAACATGTTGTATTTTTATTCTTTAATTTTGTCGTCAGAACTACAGCTACACATTTGGTTATCTGTTCTGTGCCCACTATGGAAAGTCAAACTCTGTATATCAAGTTTATAAACATTTTAAACTTGATGTTTAGTCAGCTTGGAGCATATTATTGTAAACTAGCCAATATATAATTTGCAGGACCGATGTAATACAAAGTTAAACAACTATTATTTCTACTATGTCTGTCAAGTCCACTATAACACATTTTTCACTGATTTAACTAATATATGAATTGTAATTGGTAAGCCTACTAATTGTAAATCGAAATCAGATTTGACATCTACATAATACTGTTTCGCGAAGTACTCGGCTTTCTAAAAGATTTGGTGAAAAGTATTATCTTCGTGCGGGAAACGTCATGGCCAGATGGTCGGGGTTCGAAACTCAACAAAAATTCACCCGTTCAGTCGTGTGAGCGTTATTATGCCATTCTCAATCCCACCATTTGTTGGTAAAAGAGTAGCCTAAGAGTTTGCAATAGGTGGTCATGACTAGCTGTCTTCCCTCCTGTCTTTCATCAGACGCGGCGACATTTGAACGTTGAGTACAGCAGTTTAAAAGTATGGATTACATAAAACATACAAATACTCTGGAACTTATTTTATAAATGACTATTCTTCGTTTGTTTAATTCAAAAAAAAGTTACTTGAGTCCTATATGCTCTAGAAATTCTAAATTTGAATCAATATACTAGAGGAAAAACAACTGTAAATGCCACCCACCACTACCTCTTGAACTACTCTGGAGTTTATTTTCAGTGAGTACAAACCCCAGAAGCTGTGACCGTTCACTCTCTCATTCGTCCACGTGAGTTTACAGATATCACCAAATCGGTTCATATAACCAATACTGCTTTTCTTGTGTCCCAGCTGTACTGATGAGTTCCGTATTGAGCGAAATGTGTCGGCGTTAATGGGCATTGGAAATATATCTTTATTGGAATAATTTTATTCGCTCTTTTACTCCTTAAATCGATAAGTGCCTAAGCAAAGAATGTAGTGTTAAATATATGATAAAAGTAACACTATCTTGTAACAAGTATAATTTTGCTTCTCTAACTTCGAAAATGCGTTCACACCGACCCAGTTGTTGTAATTAAACATATTGTTTTTTTACAGGGTTGAAACAATCTGGTCAGCCGAGTAATGAAGCATTCCGTAAAGTGGCGTCAGAAATCCACCAAGCTTTCTCACAAATTGGTTTTGTTTACCTTGTAAACCATGGGATATCACAAGAACAAGTATGTCGTGCTGTTTTGATTATTTATTTTCTCCAAAATTCATTTTCTTCAGATTGAGATAGGGAGTCTACAAGAAACGATAGAAGAACATATATTTGTATATATTTTTCTATTTTCTAGTTTTCCGCCATTCTTCAGAAGTCCAGAGAGTTTTTTCTACTTCCTCTTGAAGTAAAAGAAAAATACAAAAAACTTCCAAATCATTACGATGGCTACCTTAGTCCAGATAAAGAAACGTAGGTAGAAGATTAATACATAGAAAATATTCTTGTAGCTAATGTGAATTTATTTTGTTATTTTCCCCCAATACATTTCAAAAATTCACTATTAAAAGTTTAACAATCATCATTGTTGGTTATAAAGATTTATTTTGGTGAGTGAAGAAGTGGAACTCCTGATAAATGAAAGTCTATGTTCCAAAAGTTCATCAGATATTCCTTATTGCTGATTTATCTACTTCTTGATTTTATCTATTTAGATCAATGTTCTTAAACAATCGCGACGCATAATAATAATTTCTGTACTACTAACATTTTGTTAGAAAGAAGCCAAGGAATCAAACCGTTCAAACAGTATGGAACTAAATCTTGGTCCTCTTATCCTCCCGACCCAGCATGGCAAGGTGGTTAAGGCACTCGACTCGTAATCTGAGGGTCGTGGGATTGAATCATCATCACACCAAACATGCTCGCACTTTCAGCCGTGGGAGCGTTATAATTTCACGGTCAATCCCACTATTCGTTGGTAAGAGTAGCCCAAAAGTTGGCGGTGGGTGGTGATGACTAGCTGCCATCCCTATAGTATTACACTGCTAAATTAGGGAGGGCTAGCGCAGATAGCCCTTTTGTAGCTTTGCGCGAAATTCAAAAAACCAAACTATTTCTACTGATATCATTAAAACATAAAAAACACAACCTCAGATCTATATGAATGGAGCACTCTTTCAGACTGCTACATCTGCGAAATGTTTAGGATTTACATTTAACTCAAAACTAACGTGGGTAAACCACAGAAGTAACATTAGAACAAAAATTTGGCGAAGAACAAACTATGCTAGAAGACTAACTGGTAAAACCAGTGTAGCAACAGCAGATAACATCATAAAAATATATAAAACGTACATTAGTCCTGTCAATAATTATGCAGCCCCTGCATGGATAAATGTAAGTAACAAAAAACTACTTCAAACAAAACAACAAACAATACAAAATACACTACTTACAACAGCTTATAAAGTACTCAGAACAACATTATCAGAATTCATGTATCAATACGCGCTCATAGCAGATAGACTCCTACATAGTACAATGAATTATTTTGACAGAAATTGGAGAAAAAATGAACTAGTAAGCGAACTACACAGGTACTGTATACATGATGAGGATAGACCTAAACACCTTTTCCCAGTGAATATATATTTTCTAAATAAAGAGAAAAGGTAATCTATAAACTAAACTACACATTAGTTAAGGGGTTAATTACTAAACTTTGAAAGGGTTTTTTAATGTAAATGTTTTATAGTTAATACCTATCTAATGAAAGTGCAAATAATCATGGAACTATAAAGAAAAATGATTTTTGCACCAAGTGTATATGTAGATAGTGCATGGGCATTGCCCTCAAAGGGGCCTGAGTAGGTACGGGTTACGGTAGCCCTCGTGTGCAGTGTATAAATACACTTGACAATTGTAAAAACAAATATAAGGGAAGTAGGAAAGGTCGACAAAACCTGACTTTCCTGGGTATATAAACATCAATACCCAAATACCTATGAAAGAGAGAGAAAATATCACTAACAACAAATGTCCTCTGTTGGTTGTTAGCAAAACTCTACTTATTTTAAACATTCCACAGTTGTTAAAAAACATCAACCACCCACTACGCTCAAATAGATATTTTGATAACGGAAAGAATAAAAACGATAAAAGAAAGTGACGAAGATACAAAATAGGTTATTTGAATTAGTTATTAAAATAAATATCTTTATATTCATTTCTATTGTACCTGGTCTCTAAAGTATAATAACAGATACCAAATATTTTTCTAATATTTTCGTTTGTTGGAAAGCATGCTTCCAAAACGTACACACACACACAGTTTCTACACTGTCTGTGTATTTGGTTCTTATTCGCCCTGTTTAGGTAAGGCTACTATTTGTATTAAGTAGACTGAGCAGTGTATATTATAGTGTTGTGTACCTTGTTCTCTAGACTGCGATTCTTCCCCTAAATAATTACGTGAAACAGTTATATTCACTTTCAAGGAAAATGTACGTCTTGGTACAAAGTTCCTCCAACCTCAGTTTGTTTTTGACTTTCGCCACTTTCACATGTTACCTTTTGAGTCCATTACAATAAAAGTGATCGACTTTCACTATCACCTCGTACATTGACGTATATTTACAAAGAATACGAACACTCATCTTTTGTACCAATTCTGATTATACATAAACACAGGAGCGAAACAAGACCACTTCTTCACCTTGGTTGTGATTCATAGAACTTCTATTTATATTTACAAAACAAATTTACCAATTATTACCTCTGTTTAATTAACCAAGTAACTAAATGTCTCCTGACTCCTAAAAGTTAACATCCTCTGTGTTTCTTTCATCATTTAGTCTCCAAACGAGAATTCAAAAAGAAATAAAAGAAACTTATGGAATAGTGAACAGTGAATGTATCTTTCCATCTGACCAAGATACTCCCGGATTCAAAGAAACTTGTCTTGACTTCCTCGAGGCGTGCGTGAACCTGTGTCGCCGTTTTTTGGTGGTTCTTGCCTTATCTTTAGGTAACATTTTGACTTCCATTTAGAGATGAGAATTATTTGTCAGTAGTATTTCTCCGATTATTTAACTAATATTACTAGGATAATGTCTGGTACAATATCATGTATAAACAGATTTAACACATATTAGTACAGTTTGTTGATTTAGATGTTTGTCTCATCCCCACCCTCACCTGAAAAAAATTTTTGGGCTCCCGTTTCTGTTAATTCAACAACTTTTAGATCACGTATTGTTTACAATATGTATTAATTTGTACATAATCAATTTAAATTTATAACATCACCAATTTAAAACAATATGAATTCTCAACAATATAGAAATAATTTTTTCACACTGACTTACAGATTAGTAATGGTATAGATAGGCTGTAAATGTTGTGTTCAGTGGAAGAACAATATTTTTACATACCCTTGTTTGTTTCTCTTCATTTTATGTTTTTGTTTCTTGAGTGTTCTCTTCCTTTGAAGTATTTTAGATTTATTAGAATTATGGTATTAAAAGAAAATGACTCACTTGCTATAAATTAAAATTATAGATTAAATTCATTATCTCGGTGTAATAAGTGTGTTTAATTTTCCTTTATAACTGAATGTTTTTGCTGCCCAGACCTCGCAGAAGACTTTTTCTTGAAGAGACACCAAGAACTCACTAAGTGCAAAGAAAATGCATCATCATTAAGACTGCTGTACTACCCTCCTGTGACAGATGTGACTGACTTTACAACGACTGCTCGTTGCGGTGAACATTCTGACTTTGGAACGGTGACATTTTTGTTTCAAGATAATGTTGGTGGTCTGGAGGTAACGATAAAATTAATGTATGTAAATTAGTAAATTTTTAAAAAATTCTTCATTACGAATTTCAAAATTACATTAAACCGAAACGTCTACTGTTAACCTAAATAGTTTTAAAATAATTGGACATTAGAATCATAATGTAACAGAATGTTTAGATAACTGTACAGTAATTACACAGTTTTGAAAGTTTTTTTTAATGTTGTATAACATATAAAAAAATTATAAGTGCATGTAGGAAATAAATTTTGATGAAAGCTATAAAACTAAGTTATATTACATTAAACTAAATTACAAACATTAGTTTATGGTTACTATTCGCGGGTTCGCGCCCGCGTCGCGCTAAACATGCTCGCCCTCCCAGTACGGTCAATCCCACTATTCGTTTGGCGGTGGGTGGTGATTATAGCACAGATTAATTATAAGGAACTAATTCGTTACGTAAATTATTATTTAATTATAAGGAATTAATTCGTTACGAATTGAACCATTAGAAATTACAAACATTAGCTTACATTTACTATTCGAAAGTAAGTTATTATTTAATTATAAGGAATTAGTTCGTTACGAATTGAACCATTAGACGATAACTGTAGTTTTATAAAATGATTTTTGGAATTTTGAATAACATACAGCTGGTGGTGATCAAACCACCAAAAAAATTAAAACTTATGTGGATGAAAATTCCAAACAAACCCTACAATTGAAATTGGACAACGATTTATTAAAACGTTCTTTGTTTTATTTTTTACTGTTTGCAACATATGGCTTTGGATAAGCCAATGGTGCGTCTTCTTTTCTGTATACAGTTTCGGACCTTTGACGCAGCACTTTAACTGTTATCTTACCCTTCTCCCATTAGCAAAGATTGGACAACCTTGTCAACTCGTATTGACTACATGTTGAGTGATATTAAATCTAGAGTATATATAAATTATCTAGCAGCTTTTTGCAAGATGTCTTATAACAAGTGTTAATACATTTTTATTTAAATTTAAACAATCATAGTTTTTGATGAGTTATCCAACGATGTATGTTGTTTTCTAATTGAGTGTTCAAACCCTAGCATCATACTTGAGTGAGTCGATTAATTAGAGGAGACGGTGTTATCACGCAGAGGACGATTATCTTCCCAGCTAGTGTTTGTGTTTGTCGCATTTTTTGTTATAATTAATATGAAAATTATTAATATTAATATTATTATTATTTAGTATACGTGTGTGAGTGTATCGTTTAGAAACAAGTAAAAATCGCATTATGTATATCGTATAATTTCACATGAAAGATTACAGTTTATAAATCCTGAATTTTTATATTTCAGGTAAAAACAAAATCAGGAGAATGGATACCTGCTACGCCACTAGAGGGAGCCATTTGGTGAACGTTGGAGATTTGTTGGAGATCTGGAGTGAAGGAGTATATTCAGCCACGGTAAGTGATAACTTGTGAATGGAACAACTTAGCTGCGCTATCTATTAATCGCAATTGTAGTTAAATCTGAGATTATATATTTGTAACATTCTTACTAATAAACAGTAATATATAGTACAATATCGTTCATATGAATGTTACACGTAATACTTTGTGTGTGTATTTGTGTACATAATTCTGTACACATTATTTTATTTACGTCTAAATATTTATTAGGAACATGCTACACTGAGTAACATCTATAATTATACATATTTTGTTTGTTTATCGTTAAACACAAAGGTACTCAATAGGCTCTCTGTGCTCTGCCCACAGCTGTTATCCAAACTCGATTTGTAGCTTTATAAGTCCAGTGAGTTACCGGGATGCAATTTTACAGATAATCTGAGTAAATAACTTTGTTCTATCGCGATTTAACTTTAAGATAATGCAGGAGATTATCGGATTTAAATATAGATTTAAAACGTAAGCTATTAAATCAACTAAAACCACATTATATTATTTAACCCTAAAGTAAATATTTACTTTGTTGCTCATTAAAATGGTATTCATGATCGTTATAACAAAATAAATAGAAAAAGCGCTTGGAAACCGTTATTTTTTATTTATTTCTAGATAAGTATGTACTAACCATTTAAATTTTATTAATTTATTAATTGATATAGTATTAATATTCTAATTGCATATTTATGGTTTGCACTTTGTTGTCTCATCGAGTGCTGGTGCCGAAGGAGGAATCTAAAATGCAATGTTCAAGAAGTTCTGTAACCTACTTTGTTAATCCTGATGACATCGTTATGGTGGAACCTCTCAATGGATCCAACAGGTTTCCTACAGTTTACGCGGCTGAATATCTCGTCAACAAATTTAAAAAGATACTTAAGTCGTGCTAGTGAAGCCTGGACGATCTGCCCTATAAAGTTTCATGCTTTTAATATCAGTCAGAAAATTAGTTAACGTTCTATTGTATTGATAATTCTAGGGACTGGAAATAAATTTCCTCCATGATAACCTTCTAAGTAAATAACCTTTTCAAAATAAATACATTTTTAACTGGCAAGTCTTTGAAAGATTATTTTTGTTGTTCAGATGACCGTGTCAAGGAAACTAGTGGACGAATTGTGAAACAAAGTATATGGACCACCGGTATGTGAACCAATCAATTAATGAGGAGGTGTGTGTTGTAATCCATCTTTGTGGAAGACAACGTACACTTCCGTGTACTGTATGATAATGGTATCATGATAACTGTTGATAAATAAACAGACATCCAAGACTACATTCCAGCAGGATACTGCAGTTTATATTCTGCATGGTCAGGTTTCCATGTCAAGGTTCTCTTAACACCAAAAGTGTCGTTTGATGCCCTTGTCATATTGACATTCAAAGAATATTTACACATAATTTATACGTGGATGTACACACAAATTGATTCACGAATAAATTTCTTGTAAACCATGAATAAGAAATTAGATGAATAAACTTCATATATCTAGAAGAAAATTAAAATTGTCTTTCGTTATGCACTGTTTATTGTTATTCATGTATTGCGATTATATGATGTTGTTTGCTTAAATAAAAATTCCATGTGTACAACAGAGATCTAGTGGGTTTTACTTACAAGTTTCTGTGTTGAGCGCGGATACAAGGTGTGATTTATGAAATTTACGTATAAGTTGTTATTCTTATGTACTGCGATTACATTATGTTATTTGCTTAAATAAAAGTGTATTTTACAAATAAAAAACCAATAGATGTACTTTGTCTTTCATTTCAAGACTTTAGCAACTATGACAATATTGATCATATTAAATAAGAGTCAAGTATAATCTTGTGGCGTTCTTTTCATGAATGGTAAGTAGAGTCTTGTTCTGTCCCTTTCAAGAAATCTCCGTCATGTCAAACATGCTGGCCCTTTCATTCGTGGGGTTGTTATAATGTGACGGTTAATTCCGTTATTCTTTGGTAAAAGAGTAGCCTAAGATTTGGCGGTGGGTGGTGATGATTAACTGTCTTCCCTCTAGTCTTACATTGCTAAATTAGGGACGGCTATCGCAAATAGCCCTCGAGTAGCTCTGCGCGAAATTCAAAACAAACCAAAACCTTTTTAGGAAGGATAAGTATAGACTTGTTCCCTCCTTTTTTATGAACGATAAGTACAATCTTGTTTCGTCCTTTCCTTTGCGCATTGATAATCTAAAAGTACCATTAATTTTTTCAATTTTTTTTATTTTGTACAAAGTTACTCTTATAGAAAAAGGAGGTTTGACAGCCATAGTTATAACGCACCCACTACCCTTAAGTGCAGAGCGTAATTTTCCTGTAATGTGACACAAGTCATGGATCCTAAGGCACGGCATGGCCAAGTGGTTAAGACATTCGACTCGTAACCTGAGGGTCGCGGGTTTGAATACCAAACATGCCCGCCCTCTGAATAGTATCATAATGTGGCGGTCAATCCCACTATTCGTTGGTAAAAGAGTAGCGTAAGAGTTGGCAGTCGGTGGTGATGACTAGCTGCCTTCCCTCTAGTCTTAGGGACGGCTAGCGCAGATAGCCGTCACATAGTTTTGCGCGAAATTCAAAACAAACAAATAAACACGAATCCTATCCATAGTCCACTATGTTAGCCACTAAGTTTTTGTTTGTTTAGCAAATAATGTTAAACGACGGATGAGATTCACTGACTAAGAAAGTTATGATTGGTTACTAAATGGTATAAAAACTAGTTCGGTATAGAAATCTGATAGTGTTTATTATAAATGACTTTAGAACAATGCTTTTTATCCTGTCATATTTTGTGGATTTTGGTTTCGTTATTGGATAATTATTATATGAGATCAAACTTTATTCGTATCCTCCATGATTTTGTAAAACAGTTTGTCAATAAGCAGTTTACGTGAAAGATTGTGTCTTTGAGAAGTGCTAGGAAAAACTGAAACAAGTGTATACAACAATGTAGAAACTAAAGCTAAATATGTACTATTTTTCAACATAATTTAAAAATTAATACGAACAGAATCTGTGACACAGAAACATTTTAAATTAAATGTTTTTATACCTTACACCGCGAATGCAAAATATGCTCGATTTCAATCAAGTGAAGAACCATATTTAAAAAATTTTAGTGTTAATATTTTCAGCATAATTTAATATTTTCAATACTAGAGAAAGATGGAGCGGTTGTTCCGAAAGTGACTCGCAGCTTTTACTGTTTCAAGGAATTGATGGACACGGTATTACAAAACTCAGTTTAGACGAATTTGACCATGAAGAAGACAACGTGCACGGTGACATGTTCATTCCTTTTCGAATATGATTTTCGACTATGTATTTTATATCCATAAGAACATTTCCATTTCGTTAAGTATTGGTACTTGTTTTTTAAATGGAGTTATCACTTTTTAGCCTATCGCGGCGTGATGAATTAATTATAGTTTGAGATGCAACGACGTAGCTAGTCGATTGTTCAGTCTAGGTTGTATATTACGAATCAGGAGAGTTTTCTTTTTCTCTTGGCATCCGTTCATCGTTCGCTGAGTCTATTTTTCTAAGTGTTTCTTATTTGATTTTTCGCTGCAGTCTTTACTTGAGTGGTTTAAGTTCCAGATATATCTGTTATGCGCATGCTCTTTAATTTTGGATCTGAGGTTTGAGTATTTTGTCTTTAAACGAAAAAATTGCGTATTCGTTTGGTTTGGAGATTAGTCTTAGGCTGAACTGGAGATAAGTTGTTTGCAAAATACTTTTCATTTCACTTTAGTTTGATGTTATGAGAACTAAATCACCAAGGTGATAAGACATTTAAGAACGTTGAAGTTAGGAAATTTAGGGTTGTAAACTTTAATTATATATTCAAAAATACGTTTTTTGATAAGTGCTAGAAGGAAGGTATTTTTTAATCAAATATTGGTAATATTGATAAGTTCACCGTAAAAATAACCACACGAGGTAAGTTTATATGCTCTGGGAACTAAAGTACTTTTTAAATTACTTTTGTAACAATCAGATATAAATGTGCTGAAATCTAGCATTTAGTTTCGAACCTGTTAGAAAAGATGTGAATATTGTTTCCATAAATTTCTCTGAAGTGAAACATTTACAGATGCTAAGCCTAATCACAAGTTGGGTATACATCAGTGTGTGGACTGGTGATTGTTTTTGTAGTATTCTTCACACGGATACAAGTTACACTCCAAATCACAATCTTTACAAGTAATTTCTAATGTATACAATTTTAAATGTGGAGTTTTCTTTATAATCACACTTTATGTGTTAACTATCAGTTTTGTTAAAATTACTGTTTACGACTGCGTCATGAAAATCTTTGATAAATGGGTACAAAATAAAAAATTGTATTACTAAAAAGTAAAATAATGTACTATGGTTGCTTTACATTTTAAATATTATGAACTTGGTTTGTCAAACAGACAGGAAATAAAATTGTTGAATATGCTTTTAAAGATAGGTAGCTGTTATATTTATGATGACCCTGAGCGTATTAACATATATACACTGCTGGCCAAAATCTTAAGGCCGATGAACATAAAGATAAAATATGCATTTGCGTTATCAGACTCAGCCACTTATTTGAGTAGAGCTTTGATAGATGAAAATAAGAAAAGGGAAAATAAAAAAAACTTGTAGCATTTATTAGGGAAAATGTGAACACTATGAAATTAGCCTAAATACTAGCTGGTCAAAATTTTGAGACCATACCAAAAAAAAGCCCTAAACAGGGTAAGAAATGCCCAACAAGAGGTCTCAGTAGTGAGTTGCACGGTCGTCATTGCGAATAACTGCAAACATTCGCTTTGGCATGATCGTTATAAGCGTTTGCAGAAGCTTGGCTGGAATGTTATTCCAAGTGGTGAAGATGGCTTCACAAAGATCATGCACTGTTTGGAATTGACTTCCCTTGCTATCCAAACATTTTCAATGGGGTTCAGTTCGGTCTAACACACTGGATGGTTCAAAAGAATCACGTTATTCGCCATGAAAAAGTCCTTTATCTTGCGGGCATTGTGGATTGCAGCGTTGTCCTGCTGATAAATCCCGTCATTTCTACACAATCTAGGGCATTCAGTCAATAAGGATGCTCTCTCCAACATGCCAGTGTAGCCAGCTACTGTTTGATGCCCCTGTATAACCTGAAGCTCCATTGTTCCATGGAAGGAAAGAGCACCCCAGATCATGATGGAACCTCTTCCACTGTGTCGTGTATAAAATGTCTACGATAGGATATCCTTATCGTGCCAGTAACGTTGGAAGCCATCTAGACGATCTAGGTTAAATATTTTCTCATCCGAGAACAAAACCTTCGTCCACTTTTCTACGTCCCATGTTTGGTGCTTCTCAGCAAAATTTAAAAGAGATATATTATGGTGTAGAAGGAGACGTGGCCTTTGAAGACGTTTACGGTTTTTAAAGCCTTTCTCTCGTAGATACCGTCTTATTGTTCTTCAGCTGCAATCTTCGTCCGTAAGGGCCTTGTGTCTTGCCGGACAACCCGTCGGATCCTTGTGCTCAACGCCGGCGACATTTTCTTGGGCCGACCACTTGAAATTCTCGTTCCGTATCCCTCATGGTCTTTCAAGCAATTTGCAACAGCAGTTTTACTACGCCCAATCTCACCAGCGATGGCACGTTGAGAGAGAGACCTTGCTTTTGCAGCTGGACAATTCTGCCACGTTCAAACTCTGTCAACTTTTCAGCCTTTGCCATGTGTTTTCCCAATGTAACACAGGAGATGTCAGTGGGAGATATTGACAACGCTAATGCTTGAACACAAATGACTAAATTTCGTTACTTGTTTACCGATTAACGCTTCGTTTTTTCAGTTTGGTCTTAAACATTTGACCAACTAGTATTTAGGCTAATTTCATAGTGTTCACATTTTCCTTATTAAATGCTAAAAAAAGTTTTTTATTTTTATTTTTCCATTTCTTAATTTCATCTTTCGAAACTCTACTCAAATAAGTGGTTGAGTCTAACAACGCAAAATGCATATTTTTTCTTCATGTTTATTGGCCTTAAGATTTTGGCCAGCAGTGTATATATAAGCCAGCAGCCCCTTCAGATATTGCTTTCTGGTGATATCAAAAATTTTTGTTACTGACTTGAGAATTTTGAAATAGCCCTATGAAAGATAGGAAGACAATAATAACTAGAATTCTATTACATATATTCAGTGATAAAAAGTGGGAATAAAAGAATAATAGTATGTTGAGACTTAGTATATAAGTTTTATAAGACATAATAAAATATAAATCACTGCCAGGTCTCCCTAATCATGTCTTTTTATTTAGATTTATAAATAACAAAGCGAACACATCAGTGATGGCTAACGCATTTAAAACAATTGTTCTAAACTTTTTTATGGAACTAAAGGAAATCTGATAATTACAAGTTAAATGCCGCCAAATTTCTGAAATATTTTAATATTTAAATTTTACTTTTTAAATTACTAGTAAAATTTAATCATGCCAAGTCATTAACAAGTTAAATACTGATTCTGAAGCTTATAATATTTATAAAAGATTAACATGCGAAAACATGTTAGCAGTTAGTCAATTTTAAAATATTTCCATACCTCAAGTTAACATGTTTAACTGGGAACTATCTGAATAGTATCATAATGTGACGATCAATCCCATTATTCGTTAGTAAAAGAGTAGCCCAAGAGGTGGCGGTTGGTAGTAATGATTAGTTTCTTCCCTCTAGTTTTACACTGCTAAATTACGGGCAGCTAGCGCTGATAGTCCCTGTGTAGCTTTGCGTGACAATTTAAAACAAACAAACAATCATCTTGAAAAATAAGGGTAAGTCAACAACACCCACAGTTAAATGTTGGGCTACTCATGTTTGATCTGTATTATACCTCACTCTCATGGCTCACCCAATACTCCAAAACCTAAAATATTTGTTCCAGCAATAGATCATGAACCACAAACTCTCCATTCATAGCACAAACATACTAGCCATTAGGTCTAGCTTAGTCCTATTAATAATACTAATAGAGCGGGTATACAATTATTTTAAGTGACGTATATATGAACTGGAAGATTAATGTACAGTTGTTCTCTCTTCTTTTAAACTTCACGATTTTAAAGTAATCTTGTGAACAACTGTTGTTTGAGTTTTTGTGGTAACACCAATCTATATAATTACAGGATTATGTCACTTTAATTTCGTCAGTTTTTTTTAAATATATTTCTCTTCTAAGTATCCAATATTCAAATGGAGTAATTATTTGTTCAAAGTTCAAACTGAAAGCAATCGAATAAGCTGTAACACAGAAAAAAAAAAAGTGTTCTTGTAAAAGTGGAAAACTCGCTTACTAATGTTAACTTAACAAACACAAGACTTGTAGTGGTCCTGAATGGTTTAAAACAGATTATTGTAATACCAATAAATAGTGAAACTTCAGCTAATTTTTTTGTAAAATTTAGAATTTTGCAAACGAACATAAACTAAATTTATCGATAAGTGTGTGAGACACCTGTTAACTACGGATAAAGAAATAATTAGAGAATTTTTAACCCATCCTTGAATTTTACATTTAAAATTGAGGTAATCTCTGAAAATTGAAATTACTCAATTAACCTGCAGTGTCACGAATTTAGCTGCTTTTTATCTTGTATACATTTTAGTTTGATTATATTTCTACAATATTAATATTAACAGCTAGAATTTAAGTTTCATAATGTAAACACAGGTGTCGCTTCAGTTTGTAACAGTGTTATGAAGTAAAGCACGAGGAGGCTTTCAGCAGTTTATCACGTGGAAGGTTTCATTTCGTGTTCTAGTAGTGTGTGCGAAAAGTAATTTATGTATGTGAATAATTTTGCGACATACGAATTACTCGCTTATTTTTCCTTTGATGAATTGATTTTTAAGGTAATTTTTTCTTTAGTTTTTTATATTATTCAGTTTTACTAAATATACTTATGTGATTTTTGCTTTATAGTTTTGATGATATTTAGTGATTAACGTAACACTACTGAAGCTTGACGTGAGTATTATATTTAGTTAATCTGAACGTTACAGAAATGTTCGTTTAGTTTTGGGCCGTTGTTTATACGACGTCTTTGGTAATGTGTTTAATTTTTGTTAATTTATCTTGACTTGTGGATGTAACTATAAACTTTCGTACCCGAGTTTTTACTGCACCTAAGTTTGGCCAGATAGCGCTTTTTCATCAGAACTTAGCGTGTTCTTATTGTTTTTTTGTTTTTTTTGTGAAACATTCCATTTCTTAAATGTTAAACCCTACCTCATTTTCTTATCACAATTTAAACCACCCCTTATTAAATACGTAACTTTGATTTTTATCACGCTTTGTTTTCTGTACCAAGACTGAAAGCGAAATAAAAACTTTAGTTCTAAAAAAAAAAAAACAGAATAATTCATTATTTTGTATTTGATATTTTACCTTTTGGTAGGTGTTTTGTAACATATACTGATGCTATGTTTTCTGTTGTTTTCTTTGGGGGGGATAAGAAGAAGGACTTGAAATTAACTTAAATAATTTGGTTAAATGAATGGTAACTACAGCGGTAACTGGACAATAGGAACGACTTTATCCTTACGTAGGTCCAGTTGATACAGTCAGTCATTCTGTACTTCAATCTTTCTATTTTGAATGGTTTTCCAGGAATTAAATTGTGGTAACAGAAATGAACTTGAGGTGGTTTAGGAAAGTAGATTTCTAAGATGCATCGGACTTGTGTTTAATACATGTATTTTTTCTGTTAATAATGAATAAAATATGTTAAACGCAAGTGTAATGTAAAAATATGTGGCGTACGTGTTTATAAAACGTCTTTGACTTAACACCGTTAATGAATGTGCGTGGCATACTTTATATCAAAACGTTTTTATTTGACTGTTAACAGAATCGTTATAATTAATTAATTATATTATGATCATTAGTTTCAGTCAAGATTACCTTAATGCATGATAGGGTGAGTGTGTGTATGAGAGGGGTCATGTTTGGTAATAACCAGTACATGACGTATGTGGTTTTGTTGGTTGATGTATGTGTGTGGGAAGGGTAGTGTTGTTTAATAATGATTGGTGTACGGCACGCATACATTTTAATACTTTTATAGTTAATTGTTGTTGTACCTATAGTGTGATGTCAAACTGTTGTGATACTGTAGCCACAATGATTACACAATGTTTATATGCATGTTTGTGGAATTTGATGTATTTCAAGATGAGTACTGAGGTTCACCTTGCACAACTTTTACACGTAGGTGTCTACTTACATCAGCAGAATACAGTATTATGTACCTAGCTTTTTACATGTAATCTTCACAGGAAATATCAAAGGTTACCACGTAATCAGTTAAGGAATATATTATGTGATGATGGTGTTATGTAAATATGAAAATAAAATTGTAAGAAGAAGAAATTAAATTTATCAAATAATAATTTATATTGTAACTAACTGTTGAAAGGGCCTTGAGAGTAAGATAACTTAGTTTTGTAGATCCCAAAATGGCCTTTTTTTAAAAAAAAAAAAAAGTTGGGAAATGAATATGAAAAGGTTGTTATTGTAGATGATTGTGTGCTGACAATAAATTTGACAACTGCTTTGAACACCTTTTTTCTTCAAACACTAAGTAGGTTTAGGATATGTAAATATAGTTGGAGTTATAAATAAAATACTGTAGTTTATTTGTTGATAAAATGCTTCCAAAACTGGCACTATAAAGAAATAAGAATTTCCACATTATTGGCTTGATGTGTTGTCCTTTGAATTATATTTTAGTCTGGAGGAGCTAGTTTAAATTGAGATATGTTTTAGATTAAACATTAACATATGCAGTCTCGATGTGCAAAAAAGTGGTAACTTGTCATGTAGAGTGGGGGGTTACATCCTTGATGTACACATTGCAGTTTTAAATTTTTATTATTTTAAATCATATTCCAGTGTATTTACTGTTCTGTGTTACTTGTTGTAACTATGTTCCTGGCTTCATATATTTCTAAAATATTTTCTTGTCTAGTGCAATAAATGAGGGGTCTGAAGTTTTAAGATTGTAAAGGGAATTGATAGTGTTGATTCATAATATTTTTGCATATTTAAAAGTGAGAACAGTAGGCTTCTGGGACATAAGTATAAATTTTGGCAGGGTAGGAGTCATCTTCAGTTAAGTTTCATTTTTCTAACACGGTGGTTGGCTTTTGAAATGGGTGGGGTAGTCTTAAGATGTTTGACGCAGTAATTTTAAATGAGTTTTTAAGAAGAAATTTAAAGCATATGAATGATAAGGGCTTGTTTTAAGACTTAAAATTCTTTTTAATAGTTTGTTTGCTTTGGAGGATAGAATAACCAAGATGAACTGATAGGTCCTACATTGTCCCAAGATATTACATTAAACTTCTAATCAGAACAAAGTGTTGTGGTAGTATCTACTGTATCCTTAAAGTATTTGATAAAATTGATAAGGGAATAAATTAAGATAAAGTAAATTTACGAATATTTAAAAATGTTTTAGATGTATTAATATATAACCACTGTGAAGAGTGTAAACATATGCTATGATTATTAAAGTCTGTCATGAAAAGCTTGGAACAGAACTACATTTGATCAGTGACATGTGCTAGAGTAGCTCAGGATCTTTGGTCAACAGTCAAGTTGAATTAAGGACTGTTCTTCTTGGAACCAGGGAATTACTAAACAAATGTTTCAGGTAAAATGTATTTTATGTGACTATTATTAATTTTTGTAAATCATAACATAAGACTGGGTAGATACACTCACATTTTTGTGTAACTTTATTTTAGCTAAAACATGAATTTTGAAAAATATATTTGGTCTAGTACAAAAATATTAGTCTGTGTGGTTAGTGTCTGAACTTGTTCATGTAAGCTTAATAGAAGAATTCAGATGAACCAATTCCAAATATTGAGTGTTAACTGGTAAACATTCATATTAACAATTTGGATTTTGCAGTCATTTCAAATTTACCCTCTTGGTGCAGGTAGCAAAATATACATGAAGTGACATTAAATGATAATGTTGGTATCTTCGCATTTGAACAGTTCATGATAGTGGCATGGAGGCCATCTCACGACTCTGTTTATGGATAGCCTTGTATCTGATGACACTTTGAGCTTTAAGCATTATGGCTCATAACAGCAGAAGAGGGTACCTCTCACAACTCTATTATAACAGTAATTTTCAAGCCTTTAGTTTGTCAATAACTCCTGATAAAAGTAAGTTACCTTTGTACACCAGAACTAATAAGTTATCTTAGTAGTAAATAATTTAGCTGATTTAATACACTTCTAGCTATGACCACACAATGTCATACATCTGTTAATAATCAGAATTGATTGATTTATCAATTGTCTTTGATTGTTTGTCCTATCAGTTACTATGTATGCCACAGAATAGGAATGACATCTTTCCAGATGGGAGGTTGTTCTTCCATCTATTAAAGTTTGTTTTCAATGTACCATTCTCTTTCCTTTTTTCCAGTTTTTGTTTTTATTGTACCATCCTGTTTTTCTACAGGTTTTGTTTTATTGTCCTATCCTGTTTCTCCATTTCTACAGGCTATTTTAATCATACCGTTCTGTTTCTTCCTTTCTGCGGACTTTGTTTTTATTGTACCATCCTCCAGTAAGAATCTTTAGGTACATCCATGCCCTTTAATACATTTGACAGTCTGGTTTAACAAAAACAGTTCTTGATTAATTCATATTTGGAACAGTGACCAAAGAACAGTAATTTGTCTGTTCAAGAAAGGAGTTGTTAATGATCCTAAAAGTTGAATAAGCAGATGTTTTTTCTACTACTTCCTATAAACAGTTGGATAAGCAGATGTTTTTTCCACTACATTTGGATAAGTGCTGGTTTTTTTACCACTATTTCCTATAAGCAGTTGGATAAGTGTTTTTTTTTCCATTACTTCCAATAAGCAGATTATCTTATTAGCTTTTACTAGATGTTTTTTTTTCTGAAAAGAAAATTTTAAAAAAGTGATGTAGCTTCTACCCATTTGTTAATTTGTATATCAATATTTTTGATAGTTCGGTTGTTAAGACATTTTGTCCATTGTTAGATCAACATGGCCATTGTTCATAATTTGTACATTCATTCATCTCTGTATGTTCATACCTTTTTCTGTTGTCCGAATTCCCCTCATTCTATTGTTCTTCTGTTACTCTGTCTGTGTTAGCAAGCCCAGCTCAGTTTCTATTCTTCCGTTTGTTAATTAGTATTCGTGTATGTGATCGTTTTGTCATTTGTCCACATATCGATCCTACCACACGCTGGCAAGCTAGTTTCTTGTAGTTGGAGCCAGTATTAAACTGCTACAGTATACGTGTAGTTGGTTTCATTCAAGGTTACAGTACAGTTATATTCTGTAATATAGAAAAGTAGTCGAGTTGAAATGTCACTATAACCACCTGGCATGCGAGTTTGGTTCTCCGTTTACAAACAAAACCATACAAAAGTATAAATGTAGTTTGGCTACTTCACGTAAATAACACACGGGTAAATAAATACACGTGACAACAGTTGTTTTATACGTCTTTTCAATATCACACACGTACACTGTACATATTGTCCAATAGAACTTTTCATACTCGTTTACTAATATCATGCATATAGTTAGTTAGGGTTTATTATTTATACTTCGATGATGTTAATGTTTTCTGGTGACTTAATGCACGTGCTAACTTGTTAAAATTTGACGTAACCTGTCACATAAATTAGCTTTAGGAACTTATACGTACTCTTAAAAATAACACTTGATAATTATTTTAGATTTATTAGAGAAGGTGTTTTTTATTCATCCCTTTTCCTGGCTTTCGATAATTATGACTGGTTAATAGTGGCTTTAAGAAATTGTTTTTTCATGGTTCAAGTGTGAGACTGGTCCGGCATGGCCAGGTGGTTAAGGCACTCGTAATCTGAGGATCACGGGTTCGAATCCCCGTCACAACAAACATGCTCGCCCCCTTCATCAGTGCAGTCAGCTATGAGAATACGTATCAGACGTGTGACAGCACCGCCTATGTAAGGACTGTCTGAGTTGTTCATCGAAATGAGATTTTTTAACATATCTTCAATAGGTCATCGGAACTTTAAAATGTGGTGTTTTATAACAATATTTATGTAATGACAAAGTCACAAGTTCTAGTAGTATCTGTAAATAACATAGCAAGAAGTGTGAATTTTTCGTTCTTTTATCTGCTTCTTTTATTACATAATAACTGAAAAACCAAAACAGTGGTGTCAACTAAATTCACTGAGGTGACAGTTTCAAATGGTATATCTGCTTTTGTAAGTACTATTAACAAAAGTGATTTAAAAAAAAAATCAATTATAGTGTAAACGAGGTTTTCATTACCCATGGAAGTTCGCTTTCTCAGGAAAATTGTGTTCTTTTAAGAAGCTTTCTATTTCTGTTAAAAGGGTGCGTTAAAATAAGCAAACAAGACGAAAAAGTAAACGTGGGGATGACGTTTGTCATCCTCATGTAATAGCACATACAAAAATTAACATATCTAACTACTAACTGGAGTACCCGTTCCCTGTAAGTTCATGATTGATGAAAGGATCTCTCAGGACAAAGTTGTTTCCCCTTATATGCAAAACTGGAAATTTGTATCTTCCCTTGGATCAAACGAACCTCCAAACCAAATTTGGTGAATATCTATCTGCAAGGGGCCAAGTTGTGGTTTACAAAAAAACAAACAAACACCATAAAACCGAGAAACGCAAAATACAAAAAAACTAAAATCTGTATATATTCCATATGGATCTAATGAACCTCTATAACAACTTTGATCTATCCACACCCTTCGAAGTAGGTAAACAGACAGTACTATTATGTCTATGTAGGATCAATCACAATTGCGTATCCTATTTTTGTCCGTTAACATTTTACTACATTTTGTGTGTGTGTGTGTGTGTGTATTATATGGGAGCAACACAAATGTCATCCCTACTATCTTGTTTCCATTGTTATTTGAAGGATTGATATTAGCCATCCATAGATTTATCCCTTTTTTTAAAAAAAATTCTCGTATAACTACTGGGTCAGAGGAACGTAATTAGAACAATCAGTGTTAATCTGAAACATTCGCTGCTCGCCTTCATCTTGGAATAGTGAAGTGGTCATATTTAGTGTACTAACCTGTTTATAGTTCTATAATTAGAAAACTGATGTTTATAGTCTGTTGTTGTTATGTGGCTGGAAGACAGTTTAACGTCACACAATAAATGCGTGGCTTAACGACGTGAATTTTGTCCAAAAATGTAGGACTAGTTGAGCCAGATGTAAGGAGCAATTTGAGATTGAGTTAGGGAGAGAGTTGGATACCAGCGTATAATTTATATAAATTTTTTACTGTCAATCTCTTTGTAAGTAGGATGCTGTAAATTTTAAGCGTGTTCGCGACGAAGTGCAACAGATGCACAATAAGTAATTTATTCTCTGTTCAGAAAGTTTGTGTTGTGGGATCTGTTATGTAAAATGGTGGAACTTGTTTACAAGGGAAGATGTTTTGTCATGAGATGGATTGCACTAAATAGAAATTGTAACAACGATATAATTATAAATTGTGCTCATCACACCCATCTTTAACCTTTTGTGGTTAACTAGCCGCATTGCAGTTTAAAATCATTATGAATAGACATAATGGTCTTGCCGAATTTAGTTTGGTTAAATTTGTTGCAGTTTGTAATCTTGACGAGGATGATTTGTGATTGGTTAGTATGAATGTTCCAAACAGTTTGTACAAGAATCAGAAAATATATAGTATTGTAATAACTGAGTACAAAAGGAAAAAAAGAATTACGGAAAATATATATTTAAAGAGGATGAAATATGAGGATAAATAGTCTATTGTAACTTATAAGATAAGCTGACGTGCTAATTGGTTAAGAATACATTGAAAGAGGTGTAATATCATTGGTTGGTTTAATCGTGTAACACCAGTCAGTTAACGCCGACTTCGTTTGTTTTGAATGCTATTTTCATTCTATTGAGCTTTGGAAGAGGAAACTATTGTTTTAGCAACTTTAACGTATTTCAGTGTATATGCTGGCTTTACGTGGCAACTTGGTACGTTTTATTTATAATAAGAAACGTATTTGTTTGCACTCTATCTTTTCTGAACGTAGTGGGTCAATCTTAACAAAAGTTTTGTACGTCAGCGTTACGAACTATGGAGAATATCCTCAGGTAGTCAAAATTAAACTGAGCCAATCTTAAACAAGCTTGTCAGTCTGACGCGTTAGACGACGTTGAATATTCTAAATTGATTCAAGGTTATAGTTACTGAATTGTTTCTCAAACAACCATGTTTTTCTCGTGGTTCAAGGGTTGGGATAATCTCAATCTTTATTTGTTGGTAGATGGAAAGTAAACTACACCTTTACGAAAGTTTTGTTACAATTTTAAAATGTTGAGATAAAGTTTATGTTCAATTTACTTTACAAAATAAATTTGCCTTCTTTTAATCAAGTTTAAACAGTCCCCATCACTTAACGTGTTTCTTTCATCTTGTAATTGGATAACGTGTGAATATTTTGTCATAAACTCCTGTAAAACGAATTCATTTATTGACGTTTTATTTCTAGGTGTCAGAAAATCGCGAGCCGTCGTTAACTTTTATTAGTCGTGTTTTCTTGTTTTTCTTTGCTGATGTTGGAAGAATCTGGTTTAAACACGTTTTTACTCGACAGACAACTGTTAACCATTAACTCTTGAAGAGAAGGTAACTAACTTGTAATAACTATTGGAAAAACCGTAGGAAACCGTGCGTAACATCTCGGTTTCTTAGATAAAATTGAAATGTTACAAATATGTTTGGTAATCGCCAAATTGTTGAGAAAAATGCATTCATCAATATTCTAAACGTTAGTTGCTCTGTCAAGTTGCTAACTCACGCCGCCTTCTACTTACAACACAAAAACTAAGATTCGATACCCGCGGTGGAAAAAGTTTTTCACTTCACGTTACTTCCTGGTAATTACTACCCGTTTCTTTAGTTGTTGTGTATCATTACGTAAAATTTGTGGTCCTATTTGATTATTGAAATCCTTATTTAAGCCTATACCCTAACGTATGCTAAATCAATCAAACTTGCTATCTTTGTTTATCCTGTTCTTGTCTTGTAAAAAATAAAGAAAAATGTTATATTCGTAGAAAGTTGTATTTACTTTAAGATATAAATATATAAATACACGTACAGATGAAAACTGTGTATAACAGGAATAAACGAGTTTATAAGGATAAAGCCAGCTTTAAGATTTGTTCTTACATTGGTAGGGTCAATGACTACTAGAGGCGTCACTTACCATTTTAAGATACACCAACTTATCTATTTTAAGTTAATTTAAAGAAACACGTCAGCCCTTTTACTTTAACTGTTTTCTTCCAAGTGATTTACTACAAAAATCAAATTTCCGCATAGGAATCGCATGTTCTTTCAAACCACTCAACATGTCTATAATTTTTTACGCCCCTTTTAACTACACTCAGTCATCAAACAGGGCGTGGCGCCCTTAAGAAAAGAAAGCTTCTCTTACATTTAAAGTAGCAAATGAGGATTTACGTTTTTTTTTTTTTTTTTTTTTGTTATTTATAGACTTGTATGATCCATCGTTGGACGAGGCAGAAATGAGTGATGGTAAATACGTGCACTTGGCATGTTCTCTGTCTACGGCAATGAGTCGTTTGATACGTACGTTTAACATATAACACTGAACGTGGTACAACACACGGCAAACGCTCATACTTGTGATAGCAATTAGGCTAGAATAAAGGGTTTGTTGTGTTAACTTTCGAAACAGTAAAAATGTTAAAGGCCAGTAAAGAAAGCACTTAGTAGGTCGTCGAGTGTTACTTCTGATTCCCAGACCTCGTACAATGACTTTTTCGTGGAACTGGTAATTGTAATAGTTTAACAATACAAAAGTTATATTGGTAAGAGTTTGTAAATGGTGGTTGGCATTGACGTTCCAACAAGTTTTTATATTTTGACGGGTGTTGAGAAAAATCCAACGAAACCTTTCTTTTGGGAAGGGGGGAGGATATTGGTAAATTACACTTTTTTTTTTCAAAATGCGATTAATGACATAATTTAAACATTGAGGTGGTTAATTTATATAAATACACTTGCTTTAAAAAAAAGTCAATGAACGTATGGAAGTTGTCTTGGATATGTTTGTTCTTGTTTGTTTCATACTGAGAAGTCGAATCATCATTGAAGGCACTTAAAGTACAAACATTGATGTTAACAAATAAAATCACACAAATATAAGGAATACAAAGGAAAGTATAGCATATATTCCACAAATGTTTGGAAAGTGTTTTATTTTCCTGTTCACCCCTTTCCCAGAAGTCTGGCATGGCCAAGTGGTTAAGGCACTCGACTCGTAATCTGAAGGTCACGGTTCGAATCCCCGTCACACCAATCATGCTCGCCCTTTCAGCAGTAGG
Organism: Tachypleus tridentatus; assembly: GCF_004210375.1. Taxonomy (NCBI): domain Eukaryota; kingdom Metazoa; phylum Arthropoda; class Merostomata; order Xiphosura; family Limulidae; genus Tachypleus; species Tachypleus tridentatus. Next base: position 75,876,232 of record NC_134836.1, on the reverse strand, counting down.
GGCGTTAATGTCACGGTCAATTTACTATTAATTGGTAAAATAGTCCAAGAGTTGATGGTGGGTGGTGATGACTAGCTGCCTTCCCTCTAGTCTTACACTGCAAAATTAGGGACGGTTAATGTAGATATAGCCCTCGTGCTGGTTTGCGCGAAATTCAAAAACACCCCAACCCCCAGTGGTTCAGCAGTATGTTCTAGGGCTTATAATTAGGAATTAGGGAGGCAAATGCGCTAGTGATGCTCCTAGGTTTTCAACTGGAATATGGTCACTGTTATGCTCTTTGAACGTCTTTAGAACAATACCAACCTGAAAAGTAATTTATAAGTGCATAGTGTACAATACTGTGAAATGCAACAGGTAACAACTAATTTCAAGATCACTACGAACTTCGTTGTCAGTACATATTTCTGTAGGAATAAAATGATTAAATATTTATAATAAGAATATTTCCCACAATGTTATACCACTTCCTGGTCTCATGGTTTTCCCAAATTTTCACTGCCGTCAGTACGAAATAAAATGAAATGTGATTGGTTCATGTGCATCTTACCCATATTCCAGAATTATTAGCAACTTCAACACCACCAAATCCGTGTTTTTATGTTGGAGTCTGGAATAACATTCGGAGCTTATTTCCGTCTGGAATACGATCTGTCGAATTGTGCGAACGTCTCCATCATGTTTAGCCGAAGTTCCTCATCAGTTTCCTTCATTTCCATGGTAACGGTCATACTCTTTAACGGCTGCCGCTGTTGATAAGTTAACGACTCTACAGATGTGTAACAGTTGGTGTAAACAGAGGATTTTTGATACGGGCATCGTCAATCATACCCTTTCGAAAATCTGAAAGATTTATGTTCATCAAACATTGGCTCAGTTGATAATACGACTTAAGAAGAAGAAACGCATTCGAATTGGTTGCCAAGTGACACGCGTTGGTCCAGTTTAACTTAATATTGTTTACCGTTTTTATTACTTTCTCATTTGATTTATTGTTTTCTCACATCGCAAAGGTGATGTTAGAAACTCAGCATATAGAACTTGATTATTGTTCTTTCAAAGCACAAAAATAATTTAACAACCAATCTGAAGATTGCTTTTCTCTCTCTGGAGATGAATATAGATAAACTATTGTGTTGTTTTAAACACTAGGCTTTGGATATATGCACGTTATACTTGCAATATTTTTAACCTAGGTAACGATACGTCAAGTAGATTAAATTATTGTGCAGTAATTAGTTAAAGCACGCAAGTTTGAAATGTTTCATGTTTTTAAATAGTTAGTTTCGTTAACTGAAAAATCAAAGAAATGTCAGTCACCATAGCTCATGTTTTAAAATATCCTAGGGCCTCCACTTTCTAAATCAAGGAACTTAAGATATCTAATTTTTCACTTCCAGGAGAATTAATGTTTCTATTTTTCATTGTAATTGTTATATATTGTGCTTTTAAGGGTATTTCAACTACAATTACATTTCTAAAGGGCTTTCGCAATTATAACGTTGTATGACTTGTACCGAAGAGATGACACTTATAATTGAAATTAACTATTGAGTTTCATTTTCCTTAAAGAAACATTCTGGGTTACTCAGTATATGCAAATTAGTTTTTGAATCTAAACAAAATAACCATGATGACCAGTTACGTGTAACTCTACTGTGACTGGTTGTGGTACACCAATGGTGCGCAGCTACATGCAACTCGATACTGTGGTACATGACTCTTGTGTGTATGAATAAGGCAATAGTGTACGTTCATGTGTCTTACCATAAGGTCCTGAAGAATCGTCAGAGTACACTCTGAACCAGTGAAAGGTTTCTGTGTACAGAACAATGTCCAAGTTTGTTTTCATTCAGTCAAAACCCGTACTTTCAGAGGGTAGCTTCGCTTGTGTTATTGTTTTAATATTACCGTTGCTACAATTGTCCCCATCTTCTTGTACCGAAATAACAGGAGACCCTAGTGTTCGAGGCAGACCCTACACGATATCGCTAGGAGTGAAAAAATTCCGTTTCGAATTCCATTTCGTCGTTACTGGTTATTTCAGGGTACGGTAAATACGGCAAAGGGATAAGAAGTGTACGTCTCCAGCTGTAAACAAGAATATATGATGAGTGCCCATAAATAATAATTGGTATGTCTTCACAGTCACCCCAACCCCCAATATATACAATGTGTTTCACACTACTTTTGAGACGAGTCAGCGAAAACGAATGTCTGTCATGTGGGAGGTAGTCCAAACTTCAGCCCGAAAAAATAACTTAGAATGAAACATTTCGTTTTGTCTTTCAATTTTCTTCTGAAGTGTCCTGTTTATATTGTATTTGTGCTTGAGAAACATAGATGACCGTTAGGTTGTAAATTATGCATCCAGTTTTTCTACGGTAATAAAAATGTGATAAATTACCGAGGCAATTTTCTTTACATCTCGTGGGAGAGCTCTGGTTCCAAGTTTAATAGAAAGTTTTTGACGTTATAATATTTTTATCCTTTTGTACAATTTTTATTTAAAAAATAAGTAATTGTATTGCAATATAACCCATTATAGAAGTTTTATATATAATACTTAAATATTTTGATGCATTTGTGGTCGTCGTATGCACTCGGACGACTGTTTGTATTTTATCAGATGAATGCAACTAAAGGCTTTTTTTTTTTCACACACACACACACACACGCACGCACGCACGCACACAATATTTTCCTTTACTTACCTGGTAATACAAACTTGAAATACATATTTAGCTATCGTTTTAATAAACATCATTACATTGCTACTTGATAAAATTAAATAGGATAACATCTTGGATCAGTATGAAGCCTTACGTGGAGAAGAAGAAACGCATAAATTAGGGATAATCATTCCATCTGGTGATTATTAGCCCAATTAAGGAAACGGGCAAACGGCCTTTGCTTTCCTGTATCAATTTATGATCCCAAGAAGTTGGTGATTTGTTATATCAGAATTAGCTGGCACTCTTGAACCATGTTCTGTCGTTGCCATGTGAAGTTTAACGTTCTTAGATTTTCTACTCTTGTTAAGTTGGAATTTATTATACAACTTCCAAGCTTAAATTTCTCACGTGGAATCTTCAGTGATGTTTTATGTGAAAACAAACGTTAATGTAACACTCATTTCCGTGGAAAAATTAAACCCAAACATGTTGATGAATTTCGTGTGTTATTCTTCAAGCCTGAGAATATTTTATGTCTAGAATTTATTAGTAACAACTATATATGTAGGAAATAAGTTTAATTTACATTTAATAAATATTTGGGTGATGATTTATTCTTTAGTTATACTCTATTTGTTTTAATGACAGTGTTGGCTCTAATATTTAGTGTATCTATCGTTTGGTCACTTACTGTTATAACTTCTATTATAATAATTATTTTATAATGGATATTTAAAAAATTGGTAGTTTACACAGAGGAGCGAACAACGTTTCGACCTTCTTTGGTCATCGTCAGGTTCACAAACAAAGAGGTAACTGACCGAAAGCTGACTACATGTTTGAAAGGGGTTGTGTAACTGAGTGTCGGAATGTAGAGGGCGTGCTTAGATGTTTGAATATATAATTTTATATCATTTATTTTATTATTATTATTATATCAAAAATGAAGAACATCCTATCAGACACTAACAGATTTAAACCAATACACACAAATCTAACAAAGACACACAATACGTAACTAAACAAAATACTACTAAAAATTAAAAAAGCCAACACTTTCACAAACACTTTATTCCTACCTACGTAAAACCGACTCACGCACACTACAAATATACGGCATCCTCAAACCTCATAAACCAGATTGTCCATTACGACCAATAATGTCCACATATGAATCGTTTAATTACAATCTTGGTAAATACATAGCATGGGCAATCTCCAAATATGTAACATCAGTCAGCTCATTCATCAAAGTTTCTCTTAATTTCAAGTCTAATCTTAATCAACTCAATCATAGTCTTAATGGCCAGTTTCGATGTTATATCCCTCTTTACAGAAGTTCCAACTGCTGAAGCCTACAAGATAGCCTTAGAACTCTATATCCGAGACCCTAACCCATCTGCAGACATTCCCAGCAACCAATTAGCTACCCTCATAGAATTCACCACGATAAAGACAAACTTCATGTTCAACAACCACAACTATATACAAACAAATGGCCTTAGCATGGGCAACCCAGTATCACCAGTTCTAGCCAATATTTTTATGACACAAGTTGAAACACAAGCAATTAACACAGCATTACATCCACCATTATACTGGTACAGATATATAGATGACACGGTTGCGGGATTCAGATCTACAGAACACATACTTAATTTTTTTCAATCACATTAACTCTATACATCCCAACATTAACTTCACATGTGAACAGGAAGAAAGCAATCAAATATCATTTCTTAACCTCAAAATTACAAGAACCGACACACAATTCAAAACAGAAATCCACCGAAAAATCACCCATACTGGACTATACGTTCCTTGGGAATCAGAACATGAAACAAAACAAAAACTCGACATACTAAGAAACCAAATAAACACAGCCATAAAACTATGCTCACCAGATAAAATTAACGATGAATTAGACAAAATAAAACAATACTTCATCAACATCAATAAGTTTCCTCTACAAACTGTAGAAAACATTATACGCACACACCAAGACAGAAAGCGAAATCAACCAACAAAAGTAAATATATTTCATGAATCAATAAATCACGAAACCATATACTGCTGCATACCATTTATATTCCCGACATCAGCAGACAAATAATCAACATTTGGCAAAAACTAGTAACAAAATATGACATTCCAGTTAATACCAAATGTATTCAAAAACCAGGCACAAAACTGAGGTCTATACTATGTAAAAACTACACTGACAAACACCACACCAACATTATTTATAAAATACAATATGATAACTGCCATGACTTCTATATTGGAGAAACAAGTAGAAAAATGGAAACCAGATTCAAAGAACATAAAAAGTCACCTTCACACGTTTTCGAACACTGCAAGTCAAATAAACACAACATAACCATAGAAAACACCCAAATACTAAATAAAGAAACAAAAACGCAAAATTAAAGAAGCCTTACTTCTACAAAAAACTCAAGCCCAAAATAAACCAATACAAAGGAACACCTTTATACCTATATTAAAAAAAAGATATAATAAAATAAATGATATAAAATTATATATTCAAACATGTAAGCATGCTCTCTACATTCCGACACTCATTTACATAACCCCTTTCAAACATGTGGTCAGTTTCCGGTCATTTAACTCTTTTTCTTTCTTTGTGAATCTGACAATGACCTCTAGGTAAACAATTTTCTCAACCGAAACGAGCCGCGTATATATATTAGAACGATATTAATTTGACTTTTTATATTACGTAGTTTTTGTTTCTATGTGTCTGTATTTAACATTTGCTCTAATAACTTGTGGTGTGAACTTATTCCAAGCTAATGAAGCTTGATTAACATTAACTATACTTACCATAAAATATTAGTATTAGGCCTATTATATTTTTAAACACTGCATTCCATATCTAGGCCCTCAGTAACTTTCAACAATTAAAAGTATGTAATAATAACACGTCAATCACACTTTGTATACCCTTAGCACATGATTTATTTACTGCATTACACTGATTGCATGAGGAGTGTTTTCGACACTAAGTGCTAGATGTGTATAAAGTTTGGGAAAGATACGAGCATGTTCTGTTGCTTTCCTCTGTAAACTATTATGCATCCACCATGTATAATGTGAAAGTAGAAGGAAAAAAGTCTTTATTTATTCAATTTTACATAGAATCCTAGTCTTACCTATAATATCCTATTTAATAGAAGAGTGGAGCATCACAGTTATGTTGGAAATAGATAAGTTTTAACCTTAGAAAAAAAAGTGTATGTACCCGTTAAGGAAGTATAACTTGTAAATGATAGGGTTTGATAATCTTCTCTTTTATTAAATCCCTAATGATCTCATTAGCTTCTAATTGCTTCACCAGTTTTATCGAATATGATAACTTACTCATTTAACTGGTGGAGTACTTGTATCCTTTAAATTCAAAGCCAAAAAAAATGGGAAAGTTCCCTGTTTTAGGGCGTTGGGGGGGGATTACTTAAAGCACTCATTCTACATGGTGGGACATTTTCCAGTTACCACGCCAAAATATTATGGTAATCGAACCAGCAAACTGTTGGTGATGGAAGCTAGCACTCGCATATGTATTGGATTATATTAGTAATATGTTTCTAATGTCGTATCTGTATTAAGGTTTTCTTGTTGTGTACGTGCAGTACATGGTGAGGGGACCTCCCAGACAATGTTCTGTACTTTCAATTTACCTTCGCTGTAATCTAAACGTCCACCTGCGTGTTTGCCGTGTGTGATGACCCGTGAAGGGGAGGAGAGGATCCCGGTGGTTGAGGGGCCCAACTCCAACACACCAATTTGGTCTTGAATTTCTGAAGACGGAATTCTTGGGGTGGCTCCCAAGATCAGTCGACTAGTCCATTTGGGCCAGGGTCAACTGAGTGCCAGCGTAGGACGTCTTCAACAGGTGTAGTGGACATTGTCTGATACTGGTGTTCGGGTATAGTGCTCACAAAACCCTGGCGTCGCTGTAGTGACCTTATATGGCACTGTAGTGCGTCCCCTCGTAGGGTTTCATGGTGGGTGGGGTCAGTGGGCACCGAAATATTTTTTATTATGGATACCCCTCAAATATAAAAACAAGCATGACAGCATAGAGAAAAATCCGACTACTAGCAAACGACCACGCATTGATGACTCTGTAGGTCGAACTCAACTTGAATCTGTCCGGCGATTTTTATTATGCATTCTTTAACTGAAGAACTCTTAAGGTAGATGTGTCCATTATTTATTCATAAGAGTTTAGATGGGCTTGCTGGTTCACCTAAATCAGTAAAAAAATTACAGTCTGGGGACATTTTAGTGGAAACAGCCTCATCACAACATTCCAATTTCCTCTTGGAATCGAAGGCCATTGGGGATAGAATGATGAGTAACCTCAATGGGTATACTTTGAATTCTTTCAGAGGAGTTATAGTTGAGAGGAATTTAAAGACCATTCCTGAGTCAGAGATCCTCGCAGGTTTTACCAGCTGAGGTGTTACAGCCATGTGCCGAATTTTTACACGTAGAGACAGGATTATGAAGCCAACAAATGTTCTAATGTTAACATTTACAACATCTCGTGTTCTTACCACAATCAAGGCAGGGTATCTGAAGTGTAAGGTACGGTCTTGTATTCCTAACCCTGTTAGATGTTTTCATTGTCAACGATTTGGTCACTTGAAAACATCTTGCCGTGGTTCCTTGACATGTGCCCGTTGTGCTGGTAAAGACGATGATGCTTTTGAATGCCAACTGGAACCACATTGTATTAACTGTAATGGTCCACATTTTTTCTATTTTATTTCTTGCCCTAAATGGGTAAAAGAGAAAGAAGTACAACGTCTAAAGACAGTTTGCAATATCACTTACCCAGAGGCTCGGAAATTACTATTCCCAATTCCATCTTAGACTTATGCTACTGTAGTCCATTCCATTACTACAGTAAGAGTTCAGACAGTCCTTTCTGTGCCTCCTACAGAATCCTTAACAGGGCATCTTAATCTAGCACTCTCCAATATCAACTAAGTTAACGAATCAGTATCTACTTGTATCTCTGTCCCTACCACATCTTCCAGTCATTGCCCAGCTTCATCTTATTCAAGCCCAGGTGTTTCCATAGAGTATTTCTCTCTTGACACCCCAAAAATTAAACAATCCATTCGTTCACGTCCTCAGTCATTGGAATGTATGTTTACAAACTCCGACCTGCCTACTCGATCCAGAGCAGGATCATTAGTGACCGACCCACGTCGAGTAAAGAAAAAAAGCATGGTCAGAAGCAGAAGGTTTCCGTGCCAAATCCTCCTCCAAAATAAATAAAACTGGCCACGCTAATCCAATGCAACTGTCGAGGTTTTCAATCAAATGTGAATTACATCAAGGATTTGATTGACTTTTATCATCCCAAATGCCTTTCTTTACAGGAAGCATTTTTAAAACCTACTGATACAGTCACAATTCTACAATACCACTTGTACCGAAATGACAGGTCGTGTAGGACATGGACGTAGGGGAGTAGCACTGCTGGTTGATCAGTCCTTGTCATTGTATATACCTCCTTGGGTTGTACCATCACTGTTTGCTTCTCTGTACCTTACCCTTGGAAATCATTATCATCCCTCAGATATTGATGCCTCCATTGAGCAACTGCCAACCCCTTTTTAATGTTGGGGAATCTTAGTGGGCATAAACCCCTCTGGGGTAGTTCTAGTATTGATGTGAGGGGTCGTGCTATAAAGCATCTGCTCCTGAATCACAACCTGTATCTCTTCAATACTGGCTTTTACACTTATTTTCATGCACCCAGTCAGTCATTTACTGCTATATATCTTTCTAGCTGCTCCCCTTCACTTTTCATTTGCTTTTCTTGAGAGGTTAACATCAATCCACGGTGTAGTGATCATTTTCCTATTAAGAGAGATTGGCCGTGGTCAGTGCCACCTGACCCGTGTGTTTCAATGGAAGTTGGACCAGGCCAACTGGCCCTCTTTCACTGCTCTCTCGGAACTTGATCCTGCCATCTTATGTGTAAATCATCGAGAGGTGATTGTGTAGTAACAGTAACTAACTGTATTGTCCAAGCAGCTGCTCAGTGCATACCCAAAACCTTGACATCTTTCCCACGGCATCCCCGCCCTTGGTGGAATTCTGCTTGTTCTATAACATAAAGCTCAGAAACGTGCTTGAGATAAATTTCGTAGATATCCCACGCTTACAAACCGCATTATGTTTCAGCAAGCCCGTGCACAGGCTCGGCGAGTTAGACGTCAAAGCCAGTAGGAATATTAGATTAAGTACACCTCCAGCATTTCTTCAACCACCAGTTCAAAGGTCTTATGGGACAAGATATGGAAGGTGAGTAGACTGTATATTTCTGCCCCCCTCTCTATCTTAATATCCAATGGCCATGAAATTCCTGATGCTCAGAGCATTGCCAATACTTTTGGTGAATGTTTCTCTCATGTATTTAGCTCTTAAAACTCATCTTTCTTCCTTAGCTATTGAAACACGAATTAAACATCTGCCTCCTTCCTTTTTGACTGATCATTCTTATGACTACAATCACCCTCTTACACTAGTGGAACTCAAACTTGCACTTCATTGGTCTGGCAATACATCAGTTGGTCCTGATGATATACATTATGAGATGCTACGCCACCTTTCTCTCCTGCCTCTCTTACTATTCTTTTGGCTGTCTTTAACTGGATATGGCAGGAGAATGTCTTTCTTGATGCTTGGTGCCAAGCTATTGTACTCTCTGTCCTTGAACCTGGAAACGATCCAAAGATTCCTTTGAATTACCATCCCATTGCTTTGACAAGTTGTCTAAGTTAGACCTTGGAGAGGATGATTAATGCTCGTCTTGTTTGGTTCCTTGAATCAAACAACCTTTTCTCACCCATTCGGTGTGAGTTCCGAAGACAATGCTCTATGATAGACCACTTAGTTCGCCTTGAAACATCAGTTAGAGATGCCTTTTTGAAGCGACAACATCTTGTTTCTATTATTTTTGATTTAGAGAAAACTTATGATACAACATGGAGATATGACATCTTGAGAGAGCTTCACTCATACAAATTGCGTTGCAATTTGCCCCTTTTTATTAAGCATTTTTTAATGAACCGCCGATTCCAGGTCCATGTGGGCTCAACACTTTCCCATTTTTCCCAGAGGAACTTGGAGTCTCTCAGGGTTGTGTTCTGAGTGTCACAATTTTCATTATAAAGATTAATGTTATCAGTAAACAGCTTACCATTACAGTTGTAAATGGTCTCTTCGTTGATCACTTTCACATCTCATGTCAGTCGTCAAACGTGAGGTTTATTGAACAACAGCTACAAACTGCAATGAGTCATATACTTAAGTGGATCACAGCAAATAGTTTTCAACTTTCTCTCTGTCAAACTGTTTATGTACATTTCTGCCACCAACGAGGTATTCATCCAGATCCAGAACTTCGTATTGATGATGCTGTACTTCCTGTCGTCCCTAAGGCAAAGTTCTTAAGTATTATATTTGACTGTAAATTAAACTTTATTTCCCATATCAAGCAACTTCGTGTCAAATATATAAGAGCACTTAACATCCTCCGTGTCCTCTCTTCCACCTCTTGGGGAGCGGATCAATACTTCATGCTTAAAATTTATCGTGCCTTTATCTGATCCAAACTTGACTATAGGTCTGGTTTATAGTTCTGCCAGAATTGCAGCACTGAAAATGCTGCATCCTAACCACCATCAGAGGCTTTGACTTTGCACTGGGGCCTTCTCCAGTCCAAAGTTTGCATGTGGAGTCCCATGAAACCCCTCTGTATATTAGCTGTTTGCAGCTCTCTTATGTATGCTTCCAAACTTCGCTCTTTACCACAGCATCCTATTTGAAGTTCTGTTTTCCATCCTCAGTGTGCTACACATTTCTATAATAGAAAATCTGCCATTGTACCTTTTAGCCTTCGTATTCGGGCACAATCAGGAAAATTGGATTTATCTTTGAATAGCATAGCAGTATTAACAGTTCGGCCTCTTCCACCATGGCTAATTACTATCCTCAACTGTGACCTATCTTTGAGTTATCTGAGGAAGGACGGTACTCCTGATTGGAAATATCGCTCTTTATCTGCCGAGCATCTCTTTCAAACGATCCATTCATTCCTATATATATACACACACGGATGGTTCAAAATCAGGTGACTCTGTAGGTTCTGCCATGGTTTGTTACAGTTCTGTTGTAGCACACAGAATCCCCTCTACAGTTTGTGTTCACTGCCGAATTGTATGCGATTTCTCTTGCCCTGAATCATATTGAAACTATGCAATGCACGAATTGTACGATCTATGCTGATTAACTCAGCTGTCTTTTGGCCCTGACATCATTCCATGTTAGTTACCATCCTATTCTTATCAATATCCAAAACAAACTGGGCCATCTCTATCATCTATCTCTGTCCACTTTTATTGGATACCAGGTCATGTTGGTATTCGTGGGAATGAGCTAGCTGACAGAGTGGCAAAGTCCATCTGCTCTGGCTCTGTCACCACCATTCATGTTCCATACATGGACTATGGTCAGTTATCAAAACCCGACTATACACCAGTTGACAGTCAACCTGGAGTAAGCAATGAAATAATAAGCTTTTTCAAATCAAGCCTTCTTTAGCTCTGTGACCATCTTGTTTCTGTGAAGATCGAATGGAGGAAGTTGTTTTGCTAGGCTATGCATTAGTCAGTTTCTTAATTCACCACTTTCTTTTATCTGGTACTGATGCACCAGTGTGTGGCCTGTGTGGCACTCAGGTCACAATCAAACATGTTTTATTATCATGCCGTCGTTACAACCAAGAACGACGACGCCATTTTAAACATATGTTTAAGGTAGGTTTGCACCTGACATTAGCCAATGTCATAGGTGATACTGGCCGCCTCACTCACGTTTTTACACTTTTTTTTAAAAGAGCCATTGGTTTTTTTTTAATTTAAGGTTTTTATTGGACTGTACACTGTTTTAGCATGATTTCTTTTACACATTTTAACCTGAACCCAGGACTGGAAAGGTCAACTTAGGTGACTGACAGCAAGTTTGAACTTAATGCTTCAGTTTTCCTCATTTTACACATTTTACGTATTTTTATCTTAATTTCCATATACCATTATAATATACTACATCTTGTTTGGCACAGATAGCCTGGTAGCTTTGTGCCAATAAACTTGAAATACTTACCTCGCATACCTAACTGTAAGTACAGGTATTTTTTACTGTTTGACAGTATGGAAATGTGTGGCTTACATACCTAACGTTTAGTACAATTGTTCTTTATTGTGGTCAACTACCGGTCGGTAACTCTTTCTTTCTTTGTGAACTTGACGATGACCGAAGAAGGTCAAAACGTTGTTCGCTCCTCTACTAGTGCTTTCTCTATCCATACCAGCTCTTTTAAATATATAATTGTTCTTTACTGTCGAACAATAGTGAAGTGTGCGGCTCACATACCTAGCTTTTAGTACAATCGTTCTTTATTACTATGAATCACCCTGTTTTGTAACGTTTTAATCTTGTACAAATATGTTACTGTAGCTGTATAAGAACGAATGTATAGCTGTAGTCGTTAGGTTAACAAGTGACTTGTAGAATCGGTATTAACTTCATGTTGGACTTGTGTGACATGTTCATTAATTAAGGCAAATAAAAGTAGTATAAAGGCTAGGGTTGATGACTTCCTCGTTCTGACAGCCAAGTAGCAACATTCTGGGGCAGGAAGCAAAGCGACACCTTGGGCAGGGTATCGCAATCAAGATACAGTGTATGTAACGTACAAGTTGATTTTAAGATGACCATATTTACACTCAAACTTATCAGACATCATTCCTGGTCGTTATTGTTAACATCCACAAAGTATTGACAGTATACAGTGAGTTGTGTTTTAACACCACCTACCTCTCAAGCAACCATTCCACATAAAGAATAACATGAAAAAATTTAAGTTTCGACACGTCTGTATTGCTTAATACGTCCACCAGTTACTTTGATCTGAAGTCACGTGAAAAGTTATTAAACACAATTAGTAGCACATACTTTATTATGGGACAGATATTTTGTCTTTTCAGTGAACAACTAAAAGTATATATAGTACTTCATTTATGGCGATGACTCCAACTTGACAGTTTGCTGTTTTGTGTCCTTAGTATACTTGTTTTAATCAAAAGCAGTACCTTTTATCATAGTCGATTCGTCCAGAGGGATGACGGAACAAAATTATCATAATTTATGAATAGCTTTGGATGAAAGTGAAAGTGTGCATTATTTATTCTAAGTGAGAATATAATATAAGATAAACGTTTTTAGAGAGGGTTGAGTGATCTATTTTTGAAACGATTTTAGAGTCCCATTGTGTAATATTCCGTGTCTCCATGTCCGGTCATGCTCTGTGTAATGACTAGTCCTGAAGCGAAGTTTCGAATGCAGTGCTTGCAAAAGACCACCGTCGTGAGGTTGTCATATCCAAAACACACCACTCCTTCGTGCCTGTTTTCCATAATCCATCTTCTAATGTAAGACGACGACGAGTTTCCAATATCCATTTCAACAGTCCATTCTCATTGAAATCCTTGACTGATATGTCTGTATGGAATATCATGGACACCTACTTTGTTTTTCAGGTGCTTGATGTATGCAACTGGTAGGCAGGAGCTATGACTGGGGGCTTGTCTTGGTGAGCCCATACCTTGTTGACCTAGTTTTTGTACAAAGCCGACAGCTCTATGTATAATGAAGGGTACAAAACATTAGTCTGACAATAATTAGAATTCATTTTGTACTCCAGCATACTCTCCCCACCCCTCCGAAGCAGTATTTAGCGTTAATAAGGAAAAAGTTTTGCGAAATGCTGTGAAATACTTTTTGAAACTGGCACAAGAGACTTACTACAGTCACCGAGGTACACTAAAATTTCATCACGAGTTATTACGGACTCCTATTTTGTTCAAATAATTTCCTGTAGTTGTTACTTGTATCACCCAGATACACATACTATAAACAGATTTTGCCTCTGACTTTCGTGCTCGTGGATTTCCCCCTTGTGTTTACAAGACATCGTACTTTGCTTAAGAGTGCTGATTTAAGACTTATTGCAGGTCTCTTTCTGGATGGCCCTATTATCTTGAGTTAATGTGTATTACTTTGTTTTCTAATATTATAAAGTACTTCGTCTTGGAAATTCTAAGTTCCCTATCTGAATACATCTTTATGACCTGAATGTATGATTTGCTTTTCGTCAAGAATTGTTGCCGAAATTGATCCATTTTTGGAGACGACATACTCCTTACGTACTACTAATATCAAAATGTAGTTCTGATACACTCTGTTCCATTACAATTATATCAACTGTAGTTGTGGTATTCGTCACTTGACCAATCTTTAGTTCTAACCTTTACAGGTTGCTTGTTTTGATTAGAAATTATCTTTGAAAACATTATATTCTATGTATTACCCTTCGTTATTGACATGAACATTGGTTACACTTCCCACATTGTATGTACCTAATATTTCTATAGAACTGTATCTTATAATTAGTAAATACATGTTTGAGACTCGGGTCACGAAAACCCAACCCCTCCATACATCGCACCAGATTTTGAAATGTGTCCCAGAAGGCACTGATAAGTAGAAATAAACTATGATTCAACTCTTCAGAATCTTTTTCAAATTTGAAATCCATGAAGTGTGAAAAATACAGTTGTGTGTAGCAGTAATGGTTTTAGAAGTTTCAGCGTGTTCATATTTTCCAGAATCAGTATCGTACACCTTGTTTTTTTCTAATTCGATTGTGATCTCAGGGCACTTGTCCTCGTTATTCGTCTGTCAATACCATTTCTTCACTTCCAGTTAATACGATTTGCTTTATTCAATCACGAATCCAAATTTAAGCAACATCTACAAACACCACAGTTTCCTTTGTTTATGTTTTTGTTCCTGGCAAGGCATTTTACAGATTTCACTTGAGTATATTTTTTCAACCATAAGTTTTTCCAGAGTTTGTATTACAGTTACGTAGTCTGGTGCCTCCAGTCGGTTTTTCGGCTGACGTCCCTTCCCCCAAATTTGGGTTTGTTTTTCACGGCCGGGAGTTTAGAAACTAATTCCTAAAATTTAGATGAATCAAATGCTTTAGTTATAGCATCTCCTATCACCTGCTACACATGTCTGTTTTATTTCTCGTACATTTTGGTTTGTTTGGTTTTTTCGTAAGACGTGATCGTTATTTAAGAGATAGTTCAGTTATCAACCACCACCACCTAAATGGTTGTAAAACAACTCTTATCTCGTTACCTTTGAACCCATTTATCTGATTTACAAGACAGCTAAGTAATCATTGGTTGCCCTCGGGGTGGAGATCGTTTACACAAACCACAGGTTCTACCAAACCTTACACCAGGTCTAGTTTTCAAAAACACCTAATCTCGTGAGAAGCACGCGAGTTTTGATATTTATGTGCACTTTTCAGGGTCGTGCTGTTGATACTTGATGACGTCAGTAAGGTAGGACACAAACGTGTGGGAAGGAAAGAATGTAAAAGGATGAGACTTAATTAAAGGAAAGTAAATCTTTAGTTGTGTATCAAACTTTAAACTCAAGTAAAACTGGTAAAATTCTCTTAATATCTGAAAGTTTTCCGTTTAGCAACAGTGATAGATAAGTTACTTAATACTCCTGTACATACAGCCTGGTCAGGTGGTTAGGGCACTCGACTTGTTTTATGAAAGTCATCAATTCAGTTCCTTTAATCGAACGTGCTCGCCCTACCTTTCATGGGGCATTAAAAAGTTACGTTTAATCCCACTTCTCGCCTATGAAAGCGTATCACAAGAATTGACAGTGGGTGGTATTTATTACCTACCTTACCTTAGACTTGCCACTTTTTAATTAGGAACGGGTAGCGCAGATAGCCCTGTAATGACTTTTGGTGAAAGTTAACAAATTGATCTTACCTTTTTTATAATTTATATTGTGGTCAAGCTTTAGTTCTCTGTTTAAACATTTAGATATTTTTGTGGTGACCAGCTTGTGTACAAAATGTATTTTGAATGTGGTTGATTAGTCTCGCCTATTTGTGTTTATGAAACAACGTAATTCGTGGTTAGCAGCATCAGCAGTCAAACTTTACTCGGATTTCGAAATCACTTGAGCAACTCATCTCGAGGAAGGAGATTGATGTTGAGACTTTGACCTTTGGATTTTCTCTGAATTTAATCTCCAGAGAGACTAAAGTCATACTAGCCCAAAGTGTATCTTGTTTCCATAAATGTATCACAAGTTATATTAAGCAATATTTCCAAAATTTAAGATTCGTGACAAACCCTGATTCAATTGCAGTATCTGAATAAACTGTTTATTATCCGTTTGTGAAGAAGATATCTAAGGTTTTGGATCATCACTGTGCAGAGTTGTTGGAATACATCAATCTGACATAAAAATACAGCATATCGTTTGGTCTGCCAGCAGTGGCAAGTCAAAGTTTTAAAATGTTTTTGTCCTGGAAATGTGCGAGCATTTCATTTCAACGGACGAGCAAAAGGAGGACGTAAATGTACTTCAATATACAATTTTTACAACTTGTTTAAAAAACATGTGATGTTCAGTAGTAGAATGTCAAGTTTTTTATTGGTAGTATTAAGTACGATAACTATTAGCACTAACTAAACTAAAGCAAAAAAACGTACACAAGTACCAGTTCATCTCTATCGAATATAGATTATACTTAAAGGTTTAATTAATGTTAGGCCTACGAAAAGACTTAAATTTCAGACTTCACAATTATAATTATTTTGTTATTTTAATGATTAAGTTTTTGATATAACAGTTTAATACTACGTATCAGTTTGATTCCTGTTAAGTTATTTTTGAATCTGTTTGGTGAAAGAATAACTAAAAATTATGCATTTAAAGACGTATTGTTGCAATAAAGATATTAATTTGACCAGATCTGTTTTATAGGTTTTCGCTGGTTAAGAAAAAATAACTTTTTAACAATGCTGAAGTCTAAATTTTATCCTAACTACAACTTCTCTCATCCATCTGTTTAACTTTTAGACAAAGCCGCCGTTCTTTCTCTCAGGTGATGTGCTCGATGTCCTTTTCCATATAATAGTAAAGTAATTCAGTATGACAGTAAATATTGAAGACTAGTGCGTCTTAGGTTCTGACAGACATACAGGTAAACTAGTGTTGTTTTTTCTGTGGCGTACTACTTACTTCGCGCCTTCCTTTAGGATCCCCCCTTGTTTTAATTACTCGCATTGGCGAATGGAAGATAGGCTAAAAGCAAACTCCACTAGTTTTCTGTAGTTAGGTCCAGATACATAATGTTTCTACTCTAATCTCCTGTGGGTGACGAATGAGAAACAATTTATCTTCAAAACTTTATTTAAAGATGGGATTAGTCCTAACACTGCGGTACACACGTTAATCCTCCATCACAAACGAAACTTATCTGTTATTTACAGTCAGTTTGTTTTCCATTATTCATGAAAAATCGAATCGCATCAGGCCTGGCATGGCCTAGCGCGTTAAGGCGTGCGCTTCGTAATCTGAGGGTCGCGGGTTCGCGCCCGAGTCGCGCCAAAACATGCTCGCCCTCCCAGCCGTGGGGGCGTTATAATGTGACGGTCAATCCCACTATTCGTTGGTAAAAGAGTAGCCCAAGAGTTGGCGGTGGGTGGTGATGACTAGCTGCCTTCCCTCTAGTCTTACACTGCTAAATTAGGTACGGCTAGCACAGATAGCCCTCGAGTTGCTTTGTGCGAAATTCCTAAACACAAACAAAACAATCGAATCGCAATGACAGTGACATATTTCATAGGTTAGTACGTTTATCAGCTTAAATTACGGTGATTTACATCAAACTGCCACGTCTTGAGTTTGTTTGAAGAGGGTTTTTACTTCATCGCTCTTTAGTTTACATGTGTAAAAGTAGTTTTATATCTGCTATAAAGTCATTGATATTGTACTGAAATTGTACAAATTTAGCTGTAACGTAATTATGCAGAATAGTTGTTGTTTTAACTTAAGTTGTTCAAATTTTTATTAATATTAATTTACTGCGTAGAAAATTAAGTACTGTCCTTAAGTTTTGTTGATAACGTTTGTAGGTTAATATCGTTTGCCTAAGTGGCTCTATCTGTTAGTGTATTTGTTTTTTATTTATTATCCCACGCATAATGTATTATAAGATTATATTTGAACAGGAGTTTATATGATTTTATGGTACTTTTTAAGGGAAAATATAGGTTCATTTTTCACATTTATTGAGATTAATAAAGAATTTCCTGGTTATAAATATGAAACAACAATGATCACAGTGCTTGCTTAAATTGTCGAGAACTTTTTTATGAATGTAAATGTAATACATAAGTAATCCAAAATTAATGTCTAATTTTACTTCAGTAATGGTGTTTTGCAGTTTGATAAAATATGTAATTTAATGGTGCAAAAACACGATTTGAACGTTTTAATCGTAAGTATATTTAATTTCAGTAGTAAGATAAATACTGATACATTGTTCACGAATATGTAACAGTCACTAACTTTCTTTTTATCAGATTGACACAAACATAATGTTCACGTTTTTATAGAAGAATGAAAAGTATGAAGGTTCTTTTACATAAAATAATTTAATAATTCCATTTACGTTAAGTGCTGCCCTCTATTGATCGTGCATGGAACCTCAAAATTCTTGTCGATGTCTGCTGAGTTGTATCACTGTCTTATGGGTTTCAAATGCCTGCAGTATAAGAACTCCCAAAACACAATCCGCTTCTTCATTGAAGTTCCCAGTTTTTTTAACAATTGTGTGTTTGCTACAATCCCTTTAACTTTTCCATAGCCTCAGGTTTTGAACCCCTGCAGTAACTGATAAGAGGAATACAGTAGTTAAATTATTACCGCGTCTATATACTCCCAAAATACCCACTTGTGTCCCACTAAACCCAACAGTGAGACCCTAGAAGAGTCCTAAGGCGAAAGTCATAAAACAATTTTAGAGAAAAAAGTATGAACACTTATACATAACAAATCAATGCAAGATTTTACTGACTAGCTACACTCACTATGGTTGTTAGTTTAAAACTAGGGACTGCAACCTAAGTAACTTTGTCGTAAACTCTGTGATGGTATAAAGATAACAGCATAAATTATATAGCAGTAACTTACGCTCGTAGGTTGGTTTTCATAAAGCAGTAACTTACCCCTGATAGTTGGTTTAGAGTAGAATTATTGCCTGTTTCTTTAGAAGCAAAGAAAAACAACAAACGTGTTATGTTATACTGATAAAGAAATGTGGCAAACATTCCATAGTTTCAGTTTCTGGAACTCCAGTGGCAAATGGTACTGTCCTGTAAAACATTTGAACATATGATCATGTTATGTAATCATTGGTCAAAATCTGTTTAACTGATAAGTTACATATCAGTTCATAAGTTCTATAAAATGATGATGAAAATATTGAAAAATTGATTTTAATTGGACCATTTATTCACTAAGTAGATGGTAAGTTTGAGTATAATCGTTCATTGAAAATCAATGTTGAAGAGGGCAAATGTTACAGTGGATTGAAACCTATTTTATAATGCAGGCTAACCATGGAGTGTGAAGACAACAGTAACAGCGATGATGAATCAAGTGACCCGCAGAAACTTCTGACAGCATGGATGAACGAGCTTGACCAAATCAAACTGGTAAGTTACTATCAATTACAATTTTCGTCTAAGTGACTTCCCCATACAAGCATACAGCAATATCACGAACCTTATTGTATATATTTCACAAAACCCCTTCCGTCCGAGATGCCAGTGATTTTTTTTTTAACTAAAAATGATCGTATCGGACAATGCGTTAATTTTGCAAAACGTATAACTGGATTTGAGGGTAGTACTGCAGAGATACTAATGAGTAACATCGAATAGAATATGTGCGCTCCCCACATCGGGTGTTGCTATCGCGCAAAAGCATAGGTAAAACAAGTATAATAAAATTAAACCTTTTCCATACAAATGGGAATCGACGTATATGTAACCTAGCTAACTATAGTAATATAGACAGTTTTAAGGTTACAAAAAAGTATTGAAACAAACTACAAAACATGAACTACTTAAAATTAAAAATTATCTGTAGCTTCCTCAGGTTACGTTTATATCAATCTTTACTTTCGTTATAAAACGTAATGTTTTTATACTTGTTTCATTATGAATAGTATATTTATCAAACATCCATTTCTCATATGCTTTAAATATTTATATAGCTAACTAAAAAGTAAGAAATGTAAGAAAATATTCCCGGCTCGGCATGGCCAGGTGGGGTAAGGCGTTCGACTCGTCATCTGAGGGTCGTGGGTTCGAATCCCCATCGCACCAAACATGCTCGCCATTTCAGCCGGTCTATCTTGCTGTTCGTTTGTAAATGAGTAGCCCAAGATTTGGCGGTGAGTAATGACTAGCTGCATTCCCATTTCTAAATTAGGGACGGCTAGCTGATATACCCCTTGAATAGCTTTGCGCGAAATTCAAAATGAAACACTTACACTTCTAAGTTACAATATTTAACAATAGGTGACGCTACCAACCAAATAGGATATTTCAGAAAAATGTTCATTAATTTTAAAATAAAAAAAAAAAAATCTGTAGCTTCCTGAGTTACATATATATCAATCCTTACTTTCATTATAAAACTTTGTTTTTATAGCCGTTTAAAAACAAACAATAACCAAATTATTACTTTATTATATTAAATAATTCCATATTTTGTTCCTTTTATATAATTAGATTAATTCAAACCTCATTAACTCGTATACTTCAAACATCTACAAAAACAAATATCGTAGATTGCGTCATATGTGACAAACTGTATACTATTTTTCATTAAAAACTAAAATTCATGAAAATATATTTTCTTTAAATATAAGGTAAGTGAAATGACACGTGGTGAAACGTTATTTCTAGTAATACTTTTGACTAAGACTTTGTACCTAGATCTTATATTTTAATATGAACATATTTGTACACTATTTACCTCATTTAAAATTTTTCAGTTCACAAAAACTTGGCCTACATGAACTGTAACGTTAGTTAGTTTGTTTACCATTGTCCAGTAAATGTGATAATTATTGAGATGATTGCAATTATTGTCAATGATTACCAGTAACTGTTTGAATTTAGATAGCTGAAAAAATATAATGCAGCATCTGTGATACGTTAATGAAAGCCCACTAGTGGCACAGCTATGTCTGCAGACTCGTACCTTTAGAAACCAAGTTTCGATACCCGAGGTGGTCAGATCGCAGATACCCGTTTATATGGCTCTGTGCTTAATAATAAACAACCGATGACTTGTAACGCTAAAATTGAATTTCCATACCCGCAGCAGGCAGGTAACCCATTTTAGTATCTTTGTGGTTAATAACAATCAAACGTTGGTATACAAGCTTTATTTAACTAAATATACTGAATATCAAAACATGGAGAAATTAGGAGAAATGCATGTCAGTTCTGGAAAATACCATGAATTATATTTCATCCTGCACTCCTAATGAAATGTATAAAGTATAGCTTAGAGGGTCCAAACTGGATATTATTGTATTAACAGACCTAAGGAAATAATGTTTTGTTTTTGAATGTGTACATTTTTTTTCCTTAAGTACGAATATTTAATTAGACCCTGGATGTGTTCGCTCGATGTCT
Source organism: Tachypleus tridentatus (assembly GCF_004210375.1). NCBI lineage: Eukaryota > Metazoa > Arthropoda > Merostomata > Xiphosura > Limulidae > Tachypleus > Tachypleus tridentatus. The sequence continues at coordinate 75,854,844 of NC_134836.1, read as the reverse complement.
AGTGAAGGATTTAAATGCACAATGGTACTCGTTATTGTCTGTAAAGTTCACAAGTGACCACATTGAAATAGACAGTGACCTGAGAATTGTGAAGTCAGTTAGTGGCATTAGACTGACCGTAATACCATTAAAAAACCTTAGTGTCTTTTGTTACGGATTCACCATGATATTTCTACTCCATCTCCGAAACCAGTAGTTAGAATAAAAAGAGAATATATATATATATACACACACACACACACACACTATACCTTGTAGTTCTAAAAGCAATGTAAAATAGTTTTATGAGTTCCAGTTTAACTGCTGTTATTCCTAGATTTTACGTTACGTTACTTCCATTATAAATTATACTTTGGTGTGTGTGTATGCATTTTAGAGCACCGTTCCTTTGTCTTCTATCAGGCCTTAAATATTGCGCCTGTTAGAACTGTTTCTTTGTCTTCTGTTAAGCCCTCAGCAAAGTACTTCCTCGAACAGTAAGGACGGTATTAGAAACTTAATTTTAGATGGGTGTTACAATTTTTTAAAACTCTGCAAAATACTTATAATGACTTATTATACTTATTATTCATGACTGGTTGGAGGTTTGTTGCTGCTATTAAAGGAGTGGGGGCACTTTCAGTGAATTCTACAAGTATTTTCAAACTATTTAAGCCCGTGTATTACATCGTCTGATTTACAGGAATTATCGTCTTTTATCTGCTATGCTTTTCTTTCCATCGCTAAATGATTAACTTGCAAAACACAATTTGAATTAATTTACCTGTATGTGTTGCGTGTAATATTTATTTTCAAACGTTCTTTCTGTGCCGACGTTACGAGGTGCTTTGTGGGTAGATTCTCTGTTTTCTACTCCATTAATCCTGGCTTTATGTATTTTGTTGTTAGCGGCACCTGGCAAGCGTGTGACGAGTGCATGTTCAGCGTCGGTTTTGATGATCTGCAGTTGGTCTCGAGCTGGGGTTGAGTTGCGTGAGAAGGTTCACACTAAAAGTTAAGCAGTATCTCACATAGAACTGACAGTAGTGTATCATGTTTGTCAAAATATGTAGTGTTCTGACAGTTCTAACATTTAGCGACATATTTGATTGTTAACAGTAACGGGAGAGCGTCGAGTGCTAACGACAAAAGGAAATACGGACAAAGTTTGACTTGAGTTTGGTTACCGGTACCGATGGGGGTAACTTAGTGCTACAAACTTGAAATAAATCTTTATTTGTTGTTCTCTGTATTTTACTTTATTTTTTCTCATAAAACAGGTTCTTAATGATATTTATATACATGTGCTCAGCATATCGGAGGGAAAGAACATGTCCTCCGCCACCAACATTATATTAACTTTTTTTTTTTTTTCATCCCCATCACCCCAATCTTACTTTTCTACACGTTTGATTTAAATACAAAATCAACAAGAAAATAGAAACTGTGTTTTTATATGGAGTGTTAACTATTCTAACGTGATGCCTTAGAAGACATTACACGCTATCAAAACAAACATACAGGTCAACCGTAGCGACAAGGTTGGGCTGCCAAGTCACCTGGTGCTGATTTTAATACTGTTATAGGTGATATTAGCTTTGAATTTTGTATATTTTCTTATTAGTTATGTTATTATTTGTTCTAATAACTAATAGTTAAAACATTTAAAGCTGAATCAAACCCTGTTTAATTATCGTGTAATATATATAATATAAATGAAAGAAGACGCTAGACTACAAATTTAATTTTCTCTGGAAATTTGTCTATTTTCGAATTATAACATCGTAAAACCTAATAATATCTAAGTAAACTATTTCTGTGAAGGTAACCTAGAGGGAATTTAATGTTTTATGTATTGCATTTAATAATAACAATAAAGTAGGGTATTGGTTCCTGCAGATAACGTAGGATAGATAAGATTTGTTTAGCTTCTCTGAGATTTACTCATAATTCTTAATAATAATAATGTATATATACAACCATTTGTTTCGTTTTAAGATACGCATGATTCATTAATATTATTACGAACTTGTTATTGAACAACAATTAAAGATTGCTTAATGTTTATTGAAATGATCGCGATATTTTTTATTAATGACGCCTCGACCGAACTGTCCGTTGCAACTTTTAGGACTGACGTCATTACTATAATCAGTGAATGATCATCACAAGGATCCTTTAAGGAAGATGCGAAATAGAATAAAACTGTTTCATCTGCTGACATTCATCTACTAGCCCTGAAAGAGTTTCTGCAATGAAAAACGAAATAAACAGACATTTAAAATTGAATGTTCATAAATATCAGAATATTTTAAGAGAAATAACACTTAGAGGTTCAATATCCAAAGACAGTAGTAACTTTCCATTTACACATGATGCGAGAAGTCTTGCTCGTGACGTTACAGTACTTCCTGTTTTATTCAACACCAGCGTATTGGACGTTACACATTCCCCTTGGCAATCAACGAAATTCAAATCATTGCATCTTCACGTGCTCTCACTGATGCAAAGGTTGCCTTGAATAGAAGATGTGGACCTGAAATCGTGTGTTTATTCAGTTTTCTCATTGAATACATTGCTGAGATGGTTAATAGCACAGCCAATGATTTTTATTTCTGCTGTGAGTTTCATCCACAATCTACATCTTTGCTCCAAAGTGGTATCCACGTTTTTTTGCTCCGCTCCAGAATCCTCCATATTCTGCAGTTTGTGCATGGTACAGCATGTCTGGTTCCAGTCGACAGTGTATAACTGGTGATTTAATTACGGTTGCTAAATGTAACTTGTGTATTACGTTACAGTTTTTAGGATAAAATGGTTTCCATATTTTGGGGCAGGGTTAGTTTTATCGATTCGTATAAGTAAATTCACCCTCAGCCACAAGTACGTTTTTTGTTTTTTTTTAACATTTAAAAAGGTTATGTCCAAAATTTGTTTTAGCTGTAAGTGACATTTGTAACAAAACAGGGCTCATTTTAAAACCTTTTGCTTTTCTCGTGATATGCATCTTGATTGGTGAAAACGGCATTCAAGGTTAAGCTGTTCGTCTCGGACTACATTATCTATATCCATGGTTTGTTTGTTAATGTTAAATGGAACAGTGAGAACTTCTAATTGTTTTCAGTTCTTTTCTAGCTGTATTTTTTTACTTCAACTCTTTAACCTCCATTCGTACCTCTTCATAATGGATTCCCAGGATTGTAATACTTCTACAGTGGTTTAAAGTTTCGCTGACCAACGTGCTCAGTGTATTTCTATATTTCTGTGTGTTGACCCTCAGTTCTTTGGACTAACTTATCCAGAACAGGATAAACGTCTGGGCTGCTGGAGAACTAAGTGCAGTCTTCTGTTTTTACTTCATTCCTTTAGCGTATCTGCTTATTCTCACGTTTGTCCCATAGTATTTTGTTTTTCACTTGCTGTTAGATGGATTCACGAGTATCTGGCATGAGTTTGTAGAACCACTTCCTGTAGTGCGCGAGCATAGTTCGTTAAGTCTAGTGAGGGGAAAATTCAGTAAGCAGCCAATGGAACATTCCTCGTTATTCGTTTATGTTATCAATGAATAGAGCAAATTTTCGTACCATTTATACCCTCCTTCAACGACACAGTCCGATTTTCACTTTTGATAGTGAAGATTGTGGGAGTTTTCCCTAGTTTTCACAACTTAGAACAGAGTTCACCAAAGCTGGAACTTGAGAAGTCAATTTCAACGAACTTCACGATATGTCACAGGACTAACACCCACTAGAGCACTTTTCAGTCCATTTAAACAAAGCATGCAACTATTATTTCGAGTTTTCGAAAAATGGACTCGCACTTTGTCAGCCAGTGTATCCTTTTATCAGCTGTCCTGCATTCTTTTGTACTTCCACAAGTATCCTCAAACAGCTCTACGAACACGATTTTGTGCTTTTTGCATGTAAAATCACATTTTATGTCCAACCAAATCATTAAACTACAGAACCACTGATACGGTGTAGTCTGTTAGTTCACAAGTGTTGAAGTCTAATCAGTTAAGACCTCAAGTGGCTCAGCGGCATGTCTGTGGACTTACAACGCTAAAAACCGAGTTTCGATACCCGTGGCGGGCAGAGCACAGATAGCCCATTGTGTAGCTTTGTGCTTAATTCAAAAAACAACTAATCAATTAAGTGAAACAAATAATACTCCGATTTACAAGTTTTTTTTCCATATAAGAATCCAGTCTGTTTACTTTAGGTAAGTGTTTTATTTTAAATTTAAAAGGGGTGTTAAAGGTCACGTGTCTGTCAGCAGGATTGATTGCGGGTGCGAGTCTGAGACATTTTATCGCTACTTAAGAGAGCTATAGCCTAACTATCTCTTCTGGTACAAGCAATATGAGTCATGATTGTTTTGTTTCTATTTCTTGCCTGCCAGATGTTGTGTAATAGGCGCTTGCTGATCGAGGAAACCAGGTGTAATGCTGAGGACACATGTGGCGTGCCCTGTTCACGCTGTCGTGATATAACATGCGTGAGCACGAACTCTGTTATTTTGGTTAGGAACAATATAATAACTCTACGATATTGTAGACTTCGTCTGTAATACATTACCCCTGAAAAGGAAAACATTGGACTTTACCTGATGTATGTGGAAACTACCGTGTTTAACACTAACTCTATGTGAACAACACAATGAACGTAAAACCAGTTAGTTCTACTAATAAAACGTTTGGGATTATGTTCTTTTAAACGTTTCATGATAAACAGATGATTAGAAAAACAGTTAGCCTGTCCTAACATTTACCTAAAAATAAAAATTCAAAAAGTGTAATAATACCATAAAATTAGAAATTGCGCAAAATTCAAATTAAAAATTTTTAACAGAAAGAACACCATCTGCCGTTCAGTGTTATCTGAGTACTTTTGATATGTTAAAACTAAGCCCTGAAATTATATAAAAAAAAAAAAACAAGAAACTCGTAGAACGGTATAAGAGACTAATATTGTCACAGCCTTTTCACCCAGACAAGGATGTATTGACCAGGGTGGTATAGGGTACACTCGCATTGAAAAACTCTGCACTCCTAGAATATATGCATGCTTTAGTTTATACCTTGAATATCTTTGTCTCTTGATATCCACTGTTATAAAATTTTATCTTGTGTAGAACGTAGTCAAAGACTGTACAAAGAGTGAAACCCAACGTACGAGAACGCGCGTGGAAAGTTTTTTGAACAGAAAATAGACAATCAAGAAACTACGTTTGTTTTTTTTTTTAAATAACCTCTGACTTAGTCAGGACGAAATTTTCTTTTCATTTAGGTAACATGTATTCTTACCTATCTGTGAAGTAGTTATGTATTCTTACCTATCTGTGAAGTAGTTATGTATTCTTACCTATCTGTGAAGTAGTTATGTATTCTTACCTATCTGTGAAGTAGTTATGTATTCTTACCTATCTGTGAAGTAGTTATGTATTCTTACCTATCTGTGAAGTAGTTATGTATTCTTACCTATCTGTGAAGTAGTTATGTATTCTTACCTATCTGTGAAGTAGTTATGTATTCTTACCTATCTGTGAAGTAGTTATGTATTCTTACCTATCTGTGAAGTAGTTATGTATTCTTACCTATCTGTGAAGTAGTTATATTTGGATAAGTACAGGCTTATTTTTTGTTTTTCTTGGGGAGTCCCAAAGGCCCCCTTTGGAAATCAAGATAAGATTCTATTGGGAGAAGTGCAGTAATATCAAATAGTGAAAATTCTATTTGTAAAACAAACTAATAAATCACTTACCCTAAGTTAAGAAACCCTAACAAAATGACAGTTTGATAACTCTTCATCCTGCCAAAGATAGGAGCTGACTATCTTGACTGATAAAATATGTCGCATGTTATTTTTAATGTGATAATTAAGCGTTCATTATTGATTATGTGACATTAATTTTTTAATACGAGTTATCAAAAACTAGTGTTAGCCTGAAACATAACCTCCTCCCCTCCCAATGTATTTTGTTCCATACAACAGCGACAAATATCTCGTGTAAAGGATCTAAACAATCTAGGAAGACCTTTCTCAACATAAGTCATGTTATTTCTCTTAAGCCTCGAAATAAACTTAAAGTTGACAGAAATGTGTGTGCACGCGCGGAGTTTTTACTCGTCACATTTTACCTTGTAGATTATAAGTGTAGAGTCATGAGCGCCATCTATAGATTACTCATTTTCCGGTTCAAGTATCTACTCTCATTACAACGATCAAGAGAATAAGGTTTGATGCAGAATGTTTAATACTTTTTATTTCGGAATGGACTCACAAAAGCTGTTTCGCGTTTCTCCAAACCTGGATTCCTTCATTACCAGTCAACGTAACTATCACGCAGAAGAACGACACACACACACACACACACACACACACACACACACACACAAATATTTTTTTCTGTTTTAACCTTTGCGGCTTTCTCAGGGTTAATATACACAGCTGTTTGATATTGTAATCAAGTTTAACGAGTGTTCTAATATCGAACAGTTGTGTACATTAACCCTGAAGAAGCCGCAAAGGCGAAACATTGGTTAAATTATATTGAGTATAAAGGTCGTTTGATTTAAATTTTTAATCAAAATGAGTAAATCCCTCCAGTATGGACAACAGATATTGAAGGTGTGAGAAGTTGGTGTAACAATGAAAACAGTTAAACAACCAGTTTCAGACGATTCTGACTAGGGGTATACTGTATCACCAGCTTGTTAATGACACTGATAATCATTCTTACAGCCTAAATAATCATTTTTATACTGTAGTAATACATAGATACATTACAACTGGAATGATATTGACATATTAATATTATGAAATAAAGTTTGGGGTATTCGTCTTATAAGAAGTTCCAAGTGAAACCAACATTTTTGAAAAGGCGCGAGGCTAAAAAAAAAATATTTTTTTAAGTGAATGCTTAACCATATTAGCACGGGCACCCATCACGTTCTTAAGTGTTACACTCCGTAAAGCTAACTGGACATTTATCCTCTGGGCTACAAGTTCGAAGTTAGGGGTATGTGGTTTACGTATATATTCGATAAAACCAAACGTCATTGGTTTTATTATTGACATGTGCGAATTAATTTACTATTAGTCTTAATTTATATCTAATAATTGATGGTCTAGTGGATTCACGTACGCGAAGGGAAAAAAATTGAGTCTAGAAGATAACGTACGCCTAAGTAATTTCCATGGGCTTGTTCCTAATTCTGCAAAAGTATACAAACATTGATTTTCACATAATCTTTCTGATGTTACATTAACCTAGTTGAATACACGTTGTCGAACAAACTTTTACATATTTCATTCTGGCTTTTAATAAATGGATGAAGGATAAGACAGTTAAGGTACAAACAGAGACAAGCTTTGATCAGTAAGTCATGGTAACGACTGACGCAGAGCCAGTTTTATCTAGTTCTATTCGTGTCACCCCTGCTATCCCTTGATTTCGTGGGTCAAAGAAAAACTCCAGAGGGGTGCTGGCGTCGCCAGTTTGGCGTTTGTTTAAGTAGAGACACGTGATAGGCTTCAGCTAGAACAAAACGGTTTAACAATCCACCCTTCAACTAGTTATGAAACAACGCCCTCTGTTGTTTTTACCCTAGACACGTTAGAAATGCTCGTGTCTGTAGTGTCACATGGAGTAACCATGTTCACTTGGTCTTCTCCTACAAATAAGGGTGTGAGGGGGTGAAAGAAGGTAAGATTGTGCGGGACTGAGAAAGGGTGTGCGAGGTAGGACTAGGTAAGGTTTCACACAGAAGAACGTATTTACGCGTTTCATGTGTTCTTATGAATTTTCTTTTACGTCACGTGCGATTTGTTTGTTTAAAAGTGTTTAGTGTAATGATAGTACATCAGATTACAGCAAAGACTTCGTATACACCTGTGAATGTAGTATTGAAGCATTCCGCTAAGTGTCGGATGGTAACGTTGTAGTCAGCGAGGATAGGACTACGTATACAAGCTGATATACTCGTGACAATTGTCACATCGCTTTTTATATGGTGATATAACACGTAAAATTATATAGGTGTTTACATATACTGTTATCATTATTGTCAACAGCTGGTTTCAGATATACACCCGCTGAGACTATATTTGGATATTTCCGATTGTTTGTGGGTTTGTTTTTTTCAACCATTTAGCAGTGAAGACTTAATTTTTTCTACACTTATGACAGCTGCAAAAGAGACAAGAAAAAAAAGTTAAGAAACGCTTCCAGTTTTATGGAGTACAACAAACATTAAACGACCAGTCAGTTTGGCTTAATACACACGTACGCACACCCGCAGTGCAACCTGACGTAACTTAATAACGTACATCAGAGTGGTATTGACCGAACTGTACACCAGGTGTGGGTGATCGTGAAATTTTAGTATAAGAAAGGAAAAGCTCCGTCCGTCAGTATATTTCATACAATGACAACGCGAATCGTTGGGTAAAGACAGCTAGTAAGTCGACAACAGTGGTGTATTAATAAAGGTGTATCGTGCTGCTGTCGAGTTACAAAAATACCAAATGTACGTTGCTGACCCATGACATTGTTGACCCACGTCCCTTGCTGCTTCAATGAAACAAATAAACGGAAGGACTCATCTCGGTATTTTCTGTGTTAGTATAATGTTTATCAACTTTCTGGATACGCTTGTTATGATATACAGTCCGTTGAGGTCAGATTTTGTTCCTAATCAAATTAATTACCAATTAGTTGTAGGTTATTAAAAAAAATGTATTTGATGTTGAATTTGTTTAACCTTGTAGCTAATGAACACACACGGAACTGTATAAAAAAAAAAAAAGGGGGGAGAGGCTAACAATTCAATATTCACGGTGGTCAGGGCCCTGTAAACCAAACTCTGTCTGCCAATGAGAGGAAAAGTGAGCTGCACGTGAGCTCGTGATTGTCAGGCGTTGTTGCGCTAAACGTAGAAACGTACAAAACTAATCGGGGCAAAACTCGAGCTTGACGACGACAAATCGCAGTCCTTTCGGGGATTGCTATGGCGACGGTGAGAATGACCCTTACCCCGCCCTGTGAGCGACAGAAAGGTCAAGGAATGAATGATGTTGCTGACCCCAAAACCGATACCGACGACGAACTGCTTTCTGACCCTGGGATTGAGGAGGAAGACAGCGCAGATACCGGTGTAAGTGTTTGAAGAAGTTGTATTTAGAAACATATTTCGTGATTTTTACAGTTGCAGTAAATATTATATTAATATGCATTAGTGTAGCGTGCGTATGAAACACAAGTACACGTGTGTGTGTGTGTGTGTGTGTGTATAGTAAACTAATAAAGAATGATTTATACATGTGGTTTTATTGTAGGGGACGACCACTACTTTAGACATTTCTCCAAAATAAAATATTTATAAAGCGTTGTTTGTTTACTCTTATTAAAAAGTAATGTTTTTCCATACAAGTGTCTTTTCATATATACTTTTTAATGTCTACATCTTTCATAAAATCAACAAATGAGACACGCAAACCGTTTACGTTACTACAAGATTACGGTTGTTTTCAACAGTGGACTAGTTAATGACAGCTAGTTTGTTTTCCCTATTTACAGTTTCTTTACGCTTGATTCAGGATGAATGGAATTTCGTTTAACAAGTGAGTGAATTTTTAGTCTTAACGTCTTCTACTGCGCAAGTGATTTCTTCCTCAAGAATTTATTTCTGCATCTAGATTAATTCAGGTGAAGAAATAACAGAAAACAGAGAACTTTTACAGTTTAAAATGTTAGTAAAATCTATAGGTAAGTCATCTAGCACAGAGAGGGAGGCGAATAAAAATGTCCTGTGGGAGTTGAAAGTCGTTTTAATGCTCTACTATCTTAAAAAATTATTCAGTAATTGAAGATGTTTGGTAGTCTAAAATATGTTTCGCTAAATTGGCCATTTTGAACCGCTTTTCCGTATGTTTTATGTTAATCATGAAGGTGCACAATGGGCCAGCAGTGCTGATCACGTGTATCGAAAGTAAGGTTTTTAGCATTACAACTACAGAGACTTTCCGCTGAGCCACTAGGGAGCCTGACATGATATAGTTCTGTGACATGAAAGGTCTGTGGTCAGCCGTCCGGGTGCGTAATAAGTAGTGTACAATTAAATATTTGTCTAATTTTATACGAAGACAAGTTGCTTACTATACTTTTTCTGATGTAGTAAGATCTCACCCTATCCGTACTTTAGGTCCGAAATAGTTAACCGGGAGGATAACGTACACTTAGGCCTCTGTGGAGGTAGTATATCATTCATGTAGTTCATGTGTTTGTTTCTGTGGAGGTAGTATATCATTCATGTAGTTCATGTGTTTGTTTCTGTGGAGGTAGTATATCATTCATGTAGTTCATGTGTTTGTTTCTGTGGAGGTAGTATATCATTCATGTAGTTCATGTGTTTGTTTCTGTAACTTACTAGTTAGTCGCGCCCCTTAACCTATATTTCTCGAAACTCAGTGTAACGTGGGAAGTATATCACTAATTTGTTTATGGTTTTAAAATCTCCACTTTACCTTTACAAAATGAAATCCACTGGTGTATCATAAAAATAAAGAACTGCGGGGCTAACGTTACAGAGCCCTTCGTTGTAGCCCTACACCCACAGAGGACAGTTGAGAGCACGCGCTGAATCTTCACCACCTCTGTTCTGGAAGTTATTAATGAACATGACCAAATGATTCACCTGTCGTCATTAAAACAGATTTGGTGGAAGAGCGTCCTTTGCACGCAGGTGTGTAATATACTTAAGAACATAAACACACAACTTGTGTTGCTATTTAAATCTAAATCATCTTATCTCTTTTGAAATAAATATATTCAATAAGTAATTCTATATTTCAGTGAGCTGTAATGTCAGATAGAAGCTTGTTTGGGTGGTGTTTTATATTTAGACTGTTTTTCCTTTGCTTTTCACCAAACAATCGTTACTCGTGACTAGTCACAAGAAATCGGTGTCTAATATAAAACTTTTTTTTTATTTTGACAAAAGAGAGTACAGGGTTCCTCAAGCTAACTACCACGAGTTTCTTGTTCTGCACATTGAAATCGCTACACAATATCACAGTAGCATAACTTGGAAGGTTAATGACATCTGAAACAATTGTAATAAAAGGGAAAAGAAACAATGAAGTACAAATTGTGTAACATTCCCATTTTGACATGTTACGTGGACAGGTTTGAACCCAGGACTGCTTACATCGATACGTCCGTGCTCTGTCAACTATGTCAGCTCACTAGCAATTGCTACTAAGAGAATTTTTAACAACTAGACTGATACAAGTGAGTGCGTTACTAACTGATCTGAGATGTTAACTCTGGCTATTCCTAGTAAGACACTTTTTCAAAACTCGAAAATATGTCGTAGAAAACGCATTGTAAAAGAGGAATTTAAAAATCGGTACGAGCAAAACATCAACCCTGTTTGATAACTGGAATTATTTCGTTGTTAACGATATTTTCGGCCGTAAACCCAATACCTCACGAGGTTTACGGTATCGAATTAACTAAGTTTGGTCTCTGATTCCGAAACAAATGTGCCCCTAACCCAAGCTCGTACTTTTTAAACTATGATCTTTATCAACGACCAAATTCATAACAAAACTGACCTATATGAAAATCAATATGAACCCTTTAAAAATGCGATGTGGATTCTCCTCTGCGCATCGTGCCTCGCACTAGTCCTGCGCGTTCTAAATCAGGGAACTCACCTTTTGAATAAAAAAAATTGTAAGTTTTCAATCAAATGATAAAGTAATATGAATTAGATGAAACAGTTAAACATAATTACAATATACAAATGTAAAAACGAAAATTGTAACTTTTTTATATTTGCTACGTTTAAACTGTAAAACTAGTTTAAAAAGTTATTTTTGTTAGGGCATAAAGTAAAAATAATTGCGCAATAATGAGAGCAAAAAAATTTTTTTTACTCGGTTTAGGTTTCCTCAAATTAGAAAATTAGGTTTAGTCCTAATCCCATATATTAGACTAACAATGCAAAATAACCATATAATATAAAAGAGTTCTTGAACAGAAAATTAAATAGTTTACAGAGTAGATAAACAATGTTATTAGTTTAGTCTTCAATGGTGTCGTGAGTTAGTGCATTATGTCTCACTGATATCGTTAATTGTGCTAGAAGACGGTCTGTATATTAAAAACCATCACTGCCAGGTAATTGTATTCTTTTTTGATTAGTAATGGTTCGTAATTATTATACTCACTATCGGAAGTCTGCAGTTTTCAATTATTCTGGTTTCTTTCACTGTTTAACTCTTAAATTTGGTTAACAAAAAAAAAAACACTTGAGCAAATTGTATGTAATTAGACAAATGTTTTTATTCGTGTTTTAACTGTGAAGTGTATGCCTTCTTAATTAACCCTTCCAGGTTGGTAGATTGAAAATAATCATTATAGTTCTTTCCAGCATGGTTGCTCTTCCTTCGTTCAGTATGTATGACTTTGAGTCTCCATCGTTTTGTTAGTTAAGCCTATTATGTTCATGTTTACCCGTTTTGTGTCTGCTAGCATCCATGTTTTACAATATTATTCAATTGCCCTTACTTTATGGGGTCTGCTCTGCTTACGAGAATATTCGGTATGACCAGGTGGTTGGTTTACTGGACCTTCTACCGACACTGGCTGGTATGGACTTGTGGTTGGTTTACTGGACCTTCTACCGACACTGGCTGGTATGGACCTGGTGGTTGGTTTACTGGACCTTCTTCCGACACTGGCTGGTATGGACCTGGTTGTTGGTTTACTGGACCTTCTACCGACACTGGCTGGTATGGACCTGGTGGTTGGTTTACTGGACCTTCTACCGACACTGGCTGGTATGACCTGGTGGTTGGTTTACTGGTACTTCTACCGACACTGGCTGGTATGACCTGGTGGTTGGTTTATTCGACACAGAATCTAGGGCCACCGGTTTCAGTCCCGTTAACGAATGCCCTGTCAACCGTTAGGACGTTATTACGTTAGATTAATGCAACTTTTCTTCGGTCAAAGAGTAGCTCAAGAATTGGTGGTGAACAGTGTTCTCTACCTTGTTTCACACACTTGACCAGCCTGACCTTGCTTGTAAAATTTCGACACACATTTTACGACATTCATAAATGTATGTACACAGACAGTTTAATTATTTTAGCAGTATACCCGAAAAAGACAGACTACGTAACTGTATAATAATATATATTTGCCAGTTGTTTGTTTAACATTACATGTAGTTAGTATAACGTTTTCAGAGATAAAACGATTTAGATAGCAGCAGTTGAATTCGAAAATTAAATATTACAATAGAATTTATTCTCATAATTTCTACACACTCATTTGACGTTGACCTCGGATATTTATTGATTTAAAAGTTTTTATAAATGGTTGACAAGTTTTTATTGTATACATCGTTGTAGAGCGATTGGTGTTTGTAACCAACACTTAATGTCAGTTATGCTAGAAGCTTGCGTTTTTGATGATAGAATAGCTAACATTTTCTATATAGAAATGCTTTAATAAAGTTTAACCTAATTAAAAAAAACAATACACAACTTCATCACAAAGATCATGTACATCTAAGATTTCTGTACATCAGTATTAAACGAAAAATTAAAACTCTTAAAAGTTCGTTTAGCTATTTTTCTACAAACCTTGTTTAATTTAAAATATTAGTAGAAACGAACTGCAAATAACGTATTGTGTATTGTGGAAGTTTTTTCGCCCCTTTTTTGTCGAGATTTTTAAATATTTAAAAAAAAATTATCTGAATATTTTTAGGCTTAACGTTAATCAGTAACGTACGTGTAGTGGGTATATTCAAATAGAAATTCCAGGTTAAAAAGTAACTAATCAAAATAATCCGTTAAACTTTCACGTATAATACAGAAATGCTACAGAAGTGTACAATGTCAGAACGCGGTGAGAAATAAGTTTAGATATAGGCTTTCTTTGATTCCTGGTTTCTCCGCTTCTCTCTCTCTCTCTCTCTCTCTCTCTCTCTCTCTGCGTGTGTGTGTGTGTGTGTGTGTGTGTGTACAGCCTCTGTGTTTGCACGTGTACGACCTACTTTTGTGTTACAGTATTGCGGTTTCATGACACCTTTCTTTCACGTGCAAATACGTAATTGATAATCATTCCCTGAACGTGTCAGGTGGTCAATAACGTCAAATTTTGAGTTGTGACGTCACCACGAGTTGATGTTTTATTGTTTATTTTACGTTGTTCTTTTTTTTAAAATGTAGCATTCAATTTATTACTTTGTTTAATAAGAATATATAATATATCATATACGTTATGTCCGCCATATCTATTACCGGTGACTCGTTTCACCCAACGCCATGTCGCTTCACACCGGCAGGAATACAATAGATACGGTATTGACCGAAACGTTGTTTATATAGACATTAATACCGTAACAAATAACACTTTAGTTTGTTAGATGGTATAATTCATATTTTACTCTATTATTACACAAAATGTACAGATCATTTCAGGTCGTAAAATATATTTTTCGACCCTTTTAATTAACGCCAGATGTTAGCTTTAAAACCATATCTTACCTTTACAAAGCTGCGTACATTTGTATCATTGTGGACCCACAGTTGGTCAGCAGTGAATTTACGGACTTACAAACCTAAAACCAGGGGGTTCTATTCCCCGCGAAAAATTCAGCAGGTAGCCCTCAATAGATTTTCTCAAAACCCGAAAAATTATATACAAAAGAATTAATAGCATTACTAGAATATACTTTACCTGATAAGGTGTGATTCTTGTTTTAAGACAGGCAAGTAATCCACAACGTAAAAGGTATGACGTTAACACTGGCTCAATTTTCACTGTAAAATAACCAGCGAAATTACTAAATTCTTTTAACATCTAAGTTCTAAAAGATCCGTTACCTTCGGTAATTTTAGCAAACAATGTAAAATTAAATGAAGAGGTTGGAATTCCCAAAATCACAAGGGTTTACGTGATGGCGCTAGTACTTTAATACGTTAGTTCATTGACTCATTTTCAAACTGCCTTGTTGTACTACTAAATGTTTCAATGGCTGTAGCTTTATATGTACAAAAAATATACAAAGCTTTGATTGGTGTAAGTAGCTTGTAATTAAATTACTAATTTCTACATCAAGCCCACTTCCTAAAGTTGTATTTGTTTTAAAATTTTTCGCCAGAAGCTACACCGAAGTTTACGTTTAACGTCTCAGTTTGGAATGGTAAGCCAAAGGAAAAGCAGTTAGTCAAAAATAAAGTGTGTACCGCCAACTCTTGTAACTCTTGTCTGGCCGAATAGTGGAATTTGATTGTCACACTTAATATCGCACCTATCAATCCAATGTACGGTATTTCGTGCACCACTTCCACGCGCTAACCATCAGGACCCACAACTTCATTTAAACCTTCTCAGCTTGACTAGCTTTTTTGTCAAATAATTTGAGTTGAATTTTAAAACAAAAGCTATGGAATGTTAAGAAGCGACTTTACAGTTTCAAATGATTATATGGTACTTCATACGAACAGCTATTTTGTAAGTTTGGAATAAAATATTTTGTTAATCATATACTTTACTAGTCCTAACTTACCTTATCACAAAGCTGCAAATTTGACATGTGGATCTACCTAATTAGTAGTATCATTGTTTCTAAAGGCCCGGCATGGTCAGGTGGTTTAAGGCGCTCGACTCGTAATCCAAGGGTCGCGGGTTCTAATCTCCGCCACACCAAACATGCTCGTCCTTTAAGCCGTGGGGACGTTATAATATTAGTCAATCCCATTATTCTTGATGACGAGAAACCTACTTGAAATAAAAATGTATCTCGGAACATTAACCAGCTGGTTATGGAACATTAACCTGACGATGATCTAGAAAGGTTGAAACGTTGTTTTCTGCTTATCAATAAAAGTGTTAATACCCATACCAGCCGTTCTGAGATATAATCCAACTATTCGTTGGTAAAAAAAAAAAAAAAAAAAAGCGATGGGTGATGATGACTAGCTGCCTTCCATCTAGTCTTATACTGTTCAATTAGGCACCGCTAACGGAGATAGCGCTCGTGTAGCTTTGCGCGATATTAAAAGAACAAAACAATTGTTTGGAATGGTGGAAGGAGCACATGTTGAATGAGGCCGTGAACTGATACTGCTGAAAGCAATTCTGCGAGTTAGAATGCAGGATAATGCATTATTTCATCCTTGTCGTTGTTTTATAGGGAATGTACCCCCTACACCCCTGAGTTGTGCTCATTCCAAAGGTACTTGCTGATCTATCTACTTTTTCGAAACTTGACAAGTGTGAAATGGGGATTGTTTGTCATTCGTCGAAAAGTTTTACGTTCCTCCCGTTATTGAGGGGATCCTGTGGAAATTTTGTTTGGTTGGTTTCCATCAGAGTTCCAGTTTGGTATCGGTAGCATCTTTATGTATACGGTGACTTTATAAGTGTGTTTTCCAAAGATTATATTGTCGAGTGCCCATTTCGGATTGCTGAAAAACGAAGTAAATGGTTTGCCTTCTGCGTTTACCCAAGAACTGTTTTATTGACACAGCTGTTTTCCTTCAAGTTCTTAACTTGTGCCATTTAGTGAAGTGTGGGAATGGGGGGGGGGTCAGTGTGAACAACATAACGTTTGCTTCATTTTTAAACTACTGCTGCTTTATTTTACCATAAAGGGGGCACGCGCGTTTCTGATGCATCACGTGCTGGGGAGAGCCATGTGACATGTTGGGGTGGAGGTTGATACTGGCTGCTTTTTTGCCACACCTTCAAACGACTTTTTTTTTTTTTCTACGCTTGGATTGTGTAGTGATAATTTAGTGATGTGTTAACAACGACGGTGCCTTAGACTCATTGACGTCGTCTGGTCTGCTGGCTTTAAGACTGTGTTTATTCACAGGTTTGACTTGAGTTAATAATTAACCTTGAGGGGCAAAATATGTACAGCAACTTGTCTAGTATTTTTATTGTACTGTAAACTTTATCCACCTCTGTAACACTGGTTTATTTCTTAAATTCTTTGAATTTTCTTGTCTTCAGTTAAATTGCAATAACATTACAATTCCAGTGAAGTAATTGATAGTGCTATCTGTTCTTTGATAGATTTAGTCAGATTATTCAAGACTAAACTTAGGACGACAACTGTCTGTTGTAGATACGACTTTCGAAACTTCGTCCTCAAACTCGTATTTCTACAACAGCTATTGCCGTCTTCTCAGCTTTCATTAACACGCCATGTATTTTATAAGCATTCTGCGCGTGTATGTAAATTATAAATGTTATGCTACGTATCACAACATCTGATAGGTGGGAACCAACTCAGTAACAGAGCCCTATTGCTATAGTAATGGCCAGAGAATTTTAGGTGTATTTAAAGACTTTGGTCACGAGTCAGAAGAGATAACCATCTTTGTACAGTCGCTAGTTACGCCACACTTGAAATATTGTGGACAGTCTTGGAATTCTTTTTGTTAAAACAGTATATTCAATTAATACAAAGGATTCGGAAGAGGGCTGCTGGAATTATTCCCGAGACATAAAAGTTATCGCACAGGAATAATTACGTTTTAACCTTTCTATCAAGTTTACTGAAGAGTATAAGATAGTCTGGAAGTTCGTAGGATAAGATACTTTGATTCAACTGTTTTAGAGATAACAAGACGCGAGAGGGCACGTGTGAAGTTTGAGAAGGACGGGCTAGGCTCCAGCTATGACAGTTTTATTTTTTTTACACAGTGTGATTGACATAAAGAATGTGTAGCCGTCGGCAATATTGAAGACCACCACCCCACAGGAGGAATCAATAAAAGTGGGTGAGTTTAAGTTCTTGCCTTTCCCAAGGGAGGGTATGCAGGGACAGCCTGGACGGATGAAAATGGCCTCTCTCTTGTTCGTAGTTTATTTTCTAAATGATTACATGTCCCAAGTTTTTCCCTCTTGTATTTCACTGCCAAATTAGACATTCAAAAGTTGCACGGTAGTAATTTTACATGGGTACACAATATTAAATGTTGTTTGGGTTAGTTATATAAAATATTGCGTCTACTGGTGTTATAGTTTTCACGGAGATTGGTGCCTGAAGTGAACTAGTTACTGCTGTGTTTTATATCTGTTCCACTTTCTATAATATTAGATTCATTAACTGTACATCTGAAGATGTTTAATATATACACAATATTATTATTCGTAATTAATTAAGGCGATTATTCTGTATTGTTAACTTAGTGCATTGATATTACCTGGAATTTAGAGCTGAAGTTTTCCAAGCTCATCAAACCTCGTGCTGAGGGTCGAAATTATCGCTAATAACGAAGCTAGCAAACCTGTTTATCCGTATGTTCTAATCATTTAACGTAAATGAGTTGTATGCATTACAAGGTTAAATTTTAATTTTGATCCACGTCGATACTTTCCTTTAATTAAAAGCTAATCGTGATACATGTAACTAGATGATTTCGGTTTCGGGACCAAATGTGTGTCGGTAGTTCCGCTCATCTCAACTCTGATTGATAAATATTAAATAATATTGTTGCATCTGGAATAGAATTACAGAAAGTAAACACGTGCTAATGATATTATCCAGGACGGATGAACATAATCTTATATCGCCATTTTTCATGTGTATAGCAATGTATAGTTGCAGGTATATCCAGAATAAAACAATATCATTTATCAATCTTACTGTCTTTATTATTGCTTACTTGGAAGTTCTTACGGCCTTCGTTGTCATTAATTTACTGAAGTTGTGGACTGCCTCTTAAGAACCGAATATAAAGTTTTTGTTAAAGCCGGATAAAAAAAGCTATTTGTGTTTAAGATATTCTGGCACGTGCGTGTATAAATCCCATCTATCTTAACTAATGTAGATGATGCTGTCACAAGACGTTACCTAACGGTGATGAGTAACCATGGTAACCATCCTGACGTTACTCAAAACTGCATAACCGCGAGGAGTGTACTGTTTCGCACGTGCTATTCGCGGCTGTATTCGTTTTTGTACAAGTATATAAAAATATACAGCAACGCTTCCAATAAAGTATTATAATCTGATGAGCTGTAATTCACTCCATTTGAATAGCAACAATAATCAGAATATGCGTTTGCTTTCCATAATGTATTTAAACTTTAAAGAGAACTTTGCTCGTTTGTCACTGCGAATATACTAATCTGGAGAAAACATTTCGGTTTATTGACGCTCGTTTGTGCGTGCAAGTGACATTCACAACAGCAAACTTCATTCGCGTCACCAATATTCGAAATACGGCACCTCCGGCTTTACGTAACTACGCGTTTCGTTATAACTCTATGACACGATCAGTGTTTGCCTTTGTAATCGAAGTCTGAATTTCCATAGAGGTAGTAAAATCTAGATCGTTGTGACTTAAAGCTCGTCACTTTGTTTCTTGTTGCTCGGTAAATAACACCTTCTCTCCAGGTAGTATTATTGATAACTCACCGATAGATTATGACTTAAGCCTAAAAGTGTTCATTGTTATTTTGATAACTCGTCGATGGATTACGGCTTAAGCCTAATAGTGTTCATTGTTATTTCTTTATGTAAAAAATAGTTTTAAATTGCTGTTAATATCCCTTTTAAGATGCACCGTTTCAAAATATTTTTATTTTGAGTGTGAGGTTTTCATAACTTGTATATAATTACCATTAGCAATTTTAAGTTAATCTCAAATTGTTAATCAAATTTTGTTGCGTATAAATCGAGATCCTAAACTAGTCCTAAATAACAGAATATTATTGGAAGATAGTGGTAGACAAAGATATTTAATTTTAGGCCTAACAATCCCGTTGAATAGAATTTGGAGTATCTGGTGTTTGAGGCCACTTTTTAGTCGTCCTGCTATATTCAAATTGCAGGCTTACCAGCTGATGCAAGACCGCTTTACAAAGGTTTCTTCGAAAGCGATTAATTGTATCGGTAAGTTAGCTAACAGTTCATTCCATGTGTTTTATTACTCTCTGATTTCGGTACTAATGCTTCGTACTGCGTCGTTTGCTTGACACCGTCTAATTAGAACTGTAGGTATGGCAGACAGTTTTGGGAGAATTAACAATTGAGGTATAAAAATTGCCATTTACGTGTGTACAGTGTTAGCATGTTTATAAGCTTATTACGTGTTCCAGTTTAGCATATTGTAAAACAAAAATATGCAAGCAAGGTGATAGCTTTTGCATGATTTTTTTTTATAAAATTCCTCTCGGCGTTTCGGTTTGGTAAAAATTCCACATATTCTTGTTTTGTTATCAGCGCAAATCTATATGATGTGCCCTCCGCAAGTACTCAATTCATATATGTTTGTGTTATAAGCAATTAAGTTTTCGCCGAGTTGCTTGATCCTGCATCATTGAAGAAGGAAGGAAACAACGATATAAGATCTGGAATTTTCGGATTAGTAATTCTAAAATAACTTGCGAATTAAAGAAGTGCAAAGCATGTCGACCACGCTGTATCTTCTGTATATAGTGTCGATGTGGCCTTTCTTCTATAACCAGCACTCATCAGTTGTACCTTTGGGAATACTACAGTGTTGGAAAAGATGGTGTCTACCATCAGTTACTTAAATAACAGCTGTTTCAGTGTAAACTATGTTACGTTGATGAACTGTAATGTTTTATCTATTTTGTTAATGTAGGTTATTCATTTTAACATCAGCTGTTTATTAGATTTCACTTTACTTGCCAATTACAAAAACTGTCGAAGAAATAGGCTAGCCCCTCTTTTATTTATCCAGATTGACTACATTGGTAATTATAAGAACTAGTGAATGAAAGTAAAGATACAAGTAACTCGCATGCTTTGTATTTAAAACGTACGTAACTCACGTTTTTATACTTTACAGTTTTAACAGATGTGAGCAGTAAAACTACCAACACTGCTTCACCTGTTACGTACAAAAACAGGATAAAAGATGTAATTTCAAATCTCGTAATAATATATTGAGTATTTACTGTTTCTTATGAAGTTACGAGTAAAGAGCATTTCTATCTTCGTGGCGTGCACACGAAAACTGGAGGTAATATATCACCTTTATCAACATCACCGAAAGGAAGTATCTTGAATTTTCATTCACTAATCAAAGAATTAAAATACTGTGTAGTGAAAGGCAGTTTTTTTTTTCAATAATCGAAGTCTGATCTTCTCCTAGTACCGCACGTGTTCATTCTATGAATATTTAACTTATTACAGCCTTCAACCTGTTATTTTTCTCTCTCTCATAGTTTTCTCCTAATGTTTTATCTATTTTCTCTGCAACACAACAACGAAACCATATTTAACGAAATTGACATGTTATAACTTGCTGAGTGTGCGTAAACCGACTTTACGAAGCTTATGCGATGTTGAACTTCTACACGGCGAACAACACACCTACTTAATTTGCCTTGATAAAAGTAACGTATTTATGCAAGCAGAATGTTCGTTTAGTCAGTTATTTATCCGGTAAACTCCCCGAGCAATGTTGTAAACAGCGCGTTCTTCATTACAAACTGCGTTAAACAGAACAAATTAATTAATTGTCATGTTTACCTTTTCTCTCAGCCTGTATTATATAATTCTCCTCGCTGAGAACTGTTGTAATTGATGAGGGAAAGAAAAAAATAACAGCGTCTCCTGTAATTTCTTATTGCCCTGTGTAGCCGTTTGTTTTGTAGTAACGTTTTATCACTTACCTAAGCGGTGCGTGCTGTGTTGATAAGGGGAAAACTTCAAAGCCTCTAGTTTATATAGTATAATATAATACGAGTCTGTATAAATTCATACGTAAAATTCAACAGATTTATTTTACGATATTTTTATATACAGTAAATATTCTGAAGCGCTCGTAAAAATATAATGAAAATAAATGTGGGTCACTCGTTATTACCTATTAACGTCATGACGAGATGTACATAATTTCTGTCGTTATTTTGAGAACTTAAACACTGTATATATTCTGCTTTTATTTAGTCTGTTTTTACTGCGTTTTTACTTCTAGACCACTATATTTGTTTTATATAGTTTTCCAAACAGGTTTGTTTTGTTTTAATGTAGCCTTCCAGTCTCTTTACCATATGCAGGCTTAGAAATAAGACCAAGTTATCATCTATATTTCCAAACGGGACATAATTTTACTTTGTCTTCATTGCTAAATACTGTTTATA
The DNA here is from genome assembly GCF_004210375.1 of Tachypleus tridentatus. Taxonomy (NCBI): domain Eukaryota; kingdom Metazoa; phylum Arthropoda; class Merostomata; order Xiphosura; family Limulidae; genus Tachypleus; species Tachypleus tridentatus. The sequence goes on along the minus strand of NC_134836.1, from coordinate 75,832,707 downwards.
GTTTTCCCAGGTCATTAGATTTGTGTATCAAATACCATTCTAACGATTTAAGTTGCTATTATTAATAATAACAATTGTACATAATATACCATGTCTGGTTGGCTCATCATTGGAAGTGGACCCTTAATTTTTATCTTAAAAACCTTCAGTCTTATTGATGGTTAGGGCACTCAACTAGCAATCTGTGGATCAGTTGTTCGAATCCACAACCGAGCATGCTCGTCCTTTCAGTCTTGGGATCATTATGCGACAGTCATTTCAACTAGTTGTCTCCATGTCTATCACCTCAAAATTAGGGACGGCAACCGTAGATAACCCCTAAGTAGATGTGCAAGAAATTCAACAACCAAACTTGCCGCTGAGTGATGGATAGAATAGATGTTATAAAAAGAATTTCACTAAGCTTTCCATATTAACAATATTCATGGAGAAGTATAGTTGAACCTGACCCTCCCAAGTCTACAAATACCTCAAGCCCAATGATCGCAGAGTGGGTTTGTTTGTTTTGAATTTCGCGTAAAGTTGCACGAGGGCTATCTGCTCTAGCCGTCCCTAATTTAGCATTGTAAGACTAGAGGGAAGGCAGCTAATCACCACCCACCTCCAACTCTTGGTCTACTCTTTTACCAACGAATAGTGGGATTGATCGGAACATTATAACGCCCCCACGGCTGAAAAGGCGAGTATATTTGGTGTGACGGGGATTTGAACCCGCGACCCTCGGATTACGAGTCGGTTGCCTTAACTAACTGGCTATATTGAGCCTCACAGAGTGGGAGACCGAATATATGAATTTTTTATTTGCTATTTTATCAACAGTGTTACTGTTATTGTGACAGCTTTACTTTAGAAGCAAGATAAGAAATAGGCCTTAGATTTTGTGAAGCTTGCATAGCTTCTTCAACGAATAGTGTTTAAATCTAACAGTAGTTTAAAATTATTCTCTAAAACGCATTGTATTACGTCACGTGATTTGTTTCTTTCTAAGATGTCTTCCATTTTGCCATTTCTTGCTATTTCATGTACCATTACACTGCATTAAGATAATGAATAGTTGTTTAAAGGCACCTATTTTATTTAATATGTTGAGAAAGGTAATATTTTTGTCGCATACATTTCTATGGTAACCATATAATAAAGCCACGAAAATATAACCCCTACTACTACTTAATATATACTCTCGACTAGCTCAGAGCGGGACAGTGACGTTGAACATTGCCATTGATTGAGTGTAAATTGTCTCAATTTGCTACTCTTTTCTCCTCCAAGTCGGTTTAACGTAACGATAGCGAGCCTGAATTGTCATAGCTGTGGGCTAAATTTTATCCGTGTTAATAACAATAAAACTGAGGAAAATGCGAATACCAATGAGGTTTTTCTAAATACTAACTAAATTTGGGTATTGCAGACGAACTAGCAGTCAATCATGCATTTTGAGAAATGTGAAAATTGTTCACTCTGTACGAAAGTCTGTTCGTAGCGCGTGGAAAGTGTACTAGGCGGTAGCGGCCATTAGTAAATCTAGATCTTGAATCGTCTGATGACTCGAGGTGTTATGTCTTGAGTGATATTTCTAACACATGGATTGTAAAATAGATATTATCGTTAAAGCGGAATTTAGAGCATTCAGTGAGAATACACACGCATAATTAGTTTTGTATGCGCCAGGTTACTTACATTGTTCGGCATGTACAGAATGAAGCCTTTATGATTTGGCATCTGAACCTTCAGTTATCTCTACGTAAGCGTTGAAATGAACGGTAGAGAATCAACAAAATAGGTAAGTTTAAACCTACGGTTATAGATTATTCTATATTTTAACGTGTTTTTTTCTTTGTTCTGTAGTTCTTTTTCCCGTGTGATTAGTGTTTTTATAGCTTAAATGTAATTTCGTGAAATACTGCAAGCTATTTGATTCTGAAACAGTTACACAGTTGTCATGGTTGTAGTGACCTAGCAACCAACTGTTCATATATACAACGGTGTTTCATAGGGCTAGCTAGCATTTTATTAACGTTAACCAGATTGGTTAAGAACAATACGTATACACAACGCTGTTTCGTAGGGCTAGCTAGCATTCCATGGACGTTAACTATATAGGTTAAGCTCTTGGAGTTGAATTAAGGAAAAATATTTAATTATTACATATTTCTTAACGCAATCTAATGCGCACCCTGTCTTATAAATGTGCTGTACCTTTATAGCAACATTAGACACTTACTCATTTTGCTCTTAATAGTCCACAATGTGTTTATCACTCTGACAGGGGCTCTGCGGAAACTTAATTATATCGAGACTGGCCAAACGAATGCATTAATACAAGTAATGTACTTGTGCGTTACAAAATACAAACTTTGTTTTCTATTTAACACTATTAGTAAACCCAAAAGTATGTTTTTCGTGTTTTCAGCAGGCTTAATCATTATGGATATTTAAAAGCTGTGTCGATGAACATACGATGTTACAGTTTTTGAATACAGCATTAAGGTAAACATATTTTCGTGATTATTTATCTAAACTTGGTGTTGAAATGAACGTGAAACCAAATCACTGAAGTTGAAAGTTGTACAACTGTTTCTAAATTTAATTACGTGTTTAGTCAAATACACTTGATTTTATTGTATCATAAACATTTTTCGGAACACAGTAGTGTAGTGTTCTAGACTTAACTAGGGCTAAGCAGGAGTGTAAACATACACTCTACAGACTTGTATTTTTAAAAAAAACAACAAAAAACTAGCACAACAGTTATATTTTCTTACTACTTTGTAGTTTTTAACTTAATTAAAATTTCTAAATATTCTTATAATTACCAACCTACACGTATTAAAGTAAAACAATTGCTACATTTATCATTTCTTTCGTCAGCATCATTTATAAAAATCCATTGGGGTATCCTCTATCAGACAACTTTTGTAAAAAGGAAAATCACAATAATAAAAGTAATAATGTTCTTATGCTTATTGTAAATAGGTGCACAAGTTTCCTTCAGATTATGAACCATATACAACATCAGTTATATTTTCAATTTTATCTTTGGTGGAAAGAAAATATATTTAATATAATATTTAACAGAACTACCCTATTCACGCGGCACAAACAAAAAGTGTGCATGTGCTGTAAACGTGGATTGATTTTTTATAATCTTACAAAATGTGAAATAAAACATGCATTAATTTGTTTTTAACATGTTTGTAATATAAGCTTTATTACTTTGTTCCTATATTTACGAAGTTTTATATGTTATAGTGAGTATTCTAGGTTCGTAAGTTACTGTTCAATTTAATAAAAACTTGATATTTCTGAAATACATTTGGTGATCAAAATAACAATAACGAGTTTGAAATTACGCTGTTTGGTAACGATGTTGTCTTATTTTACCATTTCATTGCTGTTTACGTGTTGTAATGAATGCCGTCAAAAATGTAACGAAGTTTTTGTTAAGCTGTTTAAAACTACCGTGTTTCTCCGAAAATAAGACAGGGCTTATATTAATTTTCACTACAAAATATGACACTAGGGCTTATTTTCGGGGGATGTCTTATTTTGATATATTAAAAAAATGAAGTTGCAAAGTAAAACTATTAAACTAACCATTTAAAATAAACTATTATTAAACTATTAAACTAACTGATTAATACTTAAACAAACTAATTAACTAACTATTAAACTAATTAATAAATTAATTTTTTTTATTTCTTTCCTCTTCCTGCCACTCTTAACTAGGGCTTATTTTAAGGGTAGGGCTTATATTAAAACTATCCCCAAAAATCACACTAGGTCTTATTTTATGGGTAGGTCTTATTATCGGAGAAACACGGTTGCAACCTTCTATCGGTAAGGAATGAACATGTGCACAGTATCATGTAATTATTTTTAATCGTGTTTTCTATGATATTCTGTAACTTATAGTAATAATGTGTTTACTATTTGACTTATTAGGAATTAATTCATTATGTCCTGTTGTTACAAAAGTATTTTTTATGATTATTACTTCTGCCAACGAAGGTGACGGAGGTTTTCTCATCCGTGTTTTGTGTGTGTGTTTGTGTGTGGTTTTCAATAAGATTTCTCGAAAATGACCCAATGGATTTAGAGGAAAGTCGGTGTACACTTTGAACTATGACCCAACTCGGAAGTCATTTACTTTCTTTGTAAAGGTTATAGCAATGTCACGAAAAAACATCCCTATCTGTTAACATGGGTACCGATTTTTCGCACTGTTTTTGCTATGTAACTTAGTCCAAAATAATTGGATTTTGATGAAACTTACTGGTCTTATGTAGAATAGTATTCTTCATTGTTCTGGCCCGGCATGGCCGAGCGCGTAAGGCGTGCGACTCGTAATCCGAGGGTCGCGGGTTCGCGCCCGCGTCGCGCTAAACATGCTCGCCCTCCCAGCCGTGGGGTGTATAATGTGACGGTCAATCCCACTATTCGTTGGTAAAGAGTAGCCCAAGAGTTGGCGGTGGGTGGTGATGACTAGCTGCCTTCCCTCTAGTCTTACACTGCTAAATTAGGGACGGCTAGCACAGATAGCCCTCGAGTAGCTTTGTGCGAAATTCCAAAACAAACAAACAAACAAACAATCATTGTTCTGCCAAAAAATGGCTCGTGTCCTTTAATAACAACAGCCATTACGGACACATCTTTGTTTTTTTTTTTTTTTTTTAGGCAAGTATAATAAACGCGAAAGTATACACTACTGAACGCCCTCTAGTTTTTAGTAAGTGATAATGCAAAAGTGAGAGGAAGAATAATTTATTATTGAAAAAAATATTTATCTACCGAAGGTGTGTAAGTGTTGTCGTTGATGTTTAACGTTTTTAACTTAGATTAAATGTTGGTAATATTTCATATCTTTGGTAAATCTTTCAAATTTCGAAGAAATTACTAAAAAAACAAAAAGTATTCAGTAGATAGCCACTTAGGGTTAGTTTTAGGTCATTGTTGTTGCATAATCTAGTGTTGAAAACTTAGTTGTTAAACTAATAACACTGTAGAAGGTAACTTGTTATAATGAGCTGTAAAGTGTGTAGACATTTGTCAGTTATACTAGCTTAAGTTATTATCAAATTATTTCATTGACCTAGCTAACACTGTCGGAAAATGCTAATATAGCATCTTGTAATATATTGCTTTGTAAAAATTGGATAGTTAACCTCGACCCTGGATTTTAAGTGGGTTCACTTAGGTTGGTAACAATTACCATACCAATACCGTTTTATAACAATACATAAGTTAGTTAAGTCAGCAGGCAATACCTGATGCTATAGGAATCGTACACCGCCACATCTATCATTTTGGCGCCACATGGCTTCAATTACAGCTCCAGCACATTCAACTTTCTCTTGTAGATGCAACCTCCTACTATCTCAACAGTAAACTTGAAAGCTTGTAGCACTAAAAAGCCGAGTTTTGGTGGATATGGCAGACATAGTCTATTGAATAACATTGTACTTAAATACGTATAGTCACATGCATAAATAATTTTAAAATGCATAAAGGTCACAGTGGATAATAGTTTGTAACTAAGTTTTGCTTAAGTTACTGGTTTTTATTTTGGTCATTATTGTCTTATCTTATCCACATTAGTTAATTTCAAAACGTATCTCGTATTCTTCACTATGTAATCCTCCGTATAAAATTTTTTTTCAATTATTTTAATTTGAATAATAGTAATTTAGGTATGTTTTCGTCCCATAAATACTGATAACTATTCCGTGTTCAAAAGTGTTTGTTAGGAATAACTACAATCAGGACAGAACATGGCGTAATAGTTAGTAAATCCAGAACTTTGAATGTGAGGGTTCGTGTTTCTGTTGGCACCCTACAATTCGGGCCCGTGGGTGTGCAATACGAACGTCGGTTTTAGATCTCTCTATTCTGTTAGTTCAAGAGTTGGCGATGGGTGCCAATGTCTTAATTTCTAGCGTATCGATTCCAAATTAAGATGGCCCTTGTGTTGTTTTGATCGAACCAAACAATAAATCTCCAATCAACTTATTATATAAAAGTTTGTATATCATTGATACGTGTTGTGAAAATGTCATTGCCGTTTTTACATATGGTTTTCTGGTTATAAATACAAACAACGTGATTTAAAACGTGAAGTTTATTTATATATTTACACACATATGCAACACAAATTTGGTAATTGTTTATGGAACAAATTCCTGTTTTACAGATACTAACGTAAGGACATCAATAATAATCAAATAAAGGAATGTCTTTCTTCTTACACCCAGTGTGTAATGTAAAAACCTTGTGTGCAATCCAGGGTAGAAACATCTGATCTTCTCAAGGGGTCCCAAGTTAATACTTTGTTTTAAAACGTGACAGCTACTCTCTCATGTCAAATCAGTTTTTAAAGAAAAAAACACGCATAAATAACCAAGAATGTGTGTATCCTACTGATGTCTTTTACACATTTTTCCTGATTGAGTGCACACATCCATTAATAATGAAATGCTAGGCTTTGTGGATCCTTTTGGCTTCAGTCTTGGGCTCCAGTTTTTCTTGATTGAGGTTGCCATTGAAACATATATTTGAAGCTAAATATAAAATTACGTTGATAGACAATATTCGTCTGGGTGAGGGACAAAGACATTTCAGGGGCTGTCTCACCCATGGCTAATGCCTAACATTTCTGATTTGCTGACAAGGAAAAGTAATGAGCATTACAGAATTGTGTAATAGTGTGCATTATTTGTTGTAGTGACTCTAACCACAATGGAGTGCACATTATTTTGGTTGTGGCAACTGTAGCCGCAACCTTAATGTGTTCAATTGCAATTGTTTCTTTCTATCCATAACTAATACCATTTCTTATCATAAAAAGAACCTATACTTATTGTTAATTTTTAAATGTCTTAGTAACCTATGCAAGGCAGTTAAACTTGAGATATTTTAGGGAATTAGGGTTGGCCAAATTATACATCTGTTATTTGACAAAAATAAAAGTATACACTAAAGACAAAATATGATTTATTGAATCATATATTGCTTAAAGGTATATTTAAAAACTATGTAGAAGTATTGACATTTTGAAAATATGATTCTTAAAGGTCACCCTAATTGGACCAAATAAGAAATGGTTAAAAGTTCACACAAGCTTTTATTGACTATAGGTAGTATTTTATTCACAATGTTTCATTAGACTTACCTGGATCATGAGGTGAGATGCAAGTTCTGATGAAACATGAATAAAATGAATGAAGGTTTGACTGTGGCACAAGTGACAAAAACTTGTGTGAATTTAAAAGAACATAGTTGTTTCTAATACTTGATCCATGTTAAGGACAGTTTTGTAACTGTTCTGTGCATGCTCTCTTGGATTATTTGGTGAAAAAGGGAAAGTCAAGTTTGCCTCAGAAAACAAAAACATATTTAACTTTTAACCTTACATGTTTTTTAACTTTTAATGCTAGTCCTAATTTAACAAATAATGAATGCCAAACATTTACTAAATTGGTAGTTTTCTATCCTACCTATAGTGCTTCTCATATTTCTAATACTTTGCTGAAATACATTAAAACATTTGAAGTACTTAATGGACTAATAGTAACAGACAAGATAACACAGTGATCAGTCTGTCACTTTAACACTTATTAATTAATCAACAGTCCATTATAGTCTCATCTATCATGCATTTTTACACCATTCAGTGTCTTCCCTGTCCAATATGTCAAGCTATATGATCAAGTGAATTTATAAACTCTTACCTCAAATGATATAAAAGCCTTAAAGTAAGACAGTTTACAACAACAAATTCCTGACCAGGTCTCATTACCATTATATGTAGAAAAGATCAGCTTTGGAAGTCAAATACAGGAAATGTTACTTGTGACATATGAACTACACATGACTATGCCATCAACATATATTTTCATGTATGGCAAACAACTGTTCATTTTGTACATAGTTCACACCTACACGTTTGCACACATATTTCATATTAAAAATATTAAAGCATCAAAAACTTTAGTGACTAAATTTACATCTATTCAACACATGAATTGTCTTTTTTCACAATGAAGTTACTGGTATATGGTAAATTGGTTTTAGAAGTAATTTTTATACTTTGGGTTGAAGAGGTTAAGTCTACTTCAACAAATTTAGTGCCTTTTTAAAAATGTTAAGAGTTGTGTGTGACTTTGTGTAATACATTTTCAGATATTCCATACTAGAACACTAGTCTCAGAATGCTTATTGTGAATTGCTTGAACCCTGGTCAGGACAGGTTTGTACATATTATGATTTGTAATATTAGATATCACATAAATTACAGGAATATCTTATACTATCTCTTTGTATGTTTTAATAAATCAGAGATTTGCCAAAAGATTGGACATGTAAATTATACTTTAATGTTTTGAAGTTATAAAACATTAGTTTATCACCTTAGATAATGACTTGTAAAATTAAGTCATTTGTGTATCTCCTTCCAGTGACATACTGAGGAAGCATTTTCCAGTATTTGTTTCATTTATAACACTGATGGCTATACAATAAAATATATCAAAGGACATTACTTTTTAATTTCATTTTTAATTATTACACTTTTACTGCACAGATTGTTAGTTTAATGTATATATTTAGAAAGAATCTCCTCAGCTGGCTACAGTTGTATGTATGATTTATGTAAATACAACCGATTAATCTTTAAGTACATTAAATTTTATTTTTATCAGGATCAAAAATGATTGTATCCAAAATTTAACTCAACATGATTTTGCCTTTTATGTTTGTATGTTTTTTTGTAATTCTGTTATTTTGTAAATAATACATATCCAAGTAAATGATAAAATTTCTTTCCAATTGTAATAAGTTTTTTCTATGTCCTGAGTAACTTTACTAAGCCATAACTGTCTAATGCAGATGCCATTCCATTCTAACCAGGGTAATTTCAAAGTTACAAGTAAAGTGGGGTTATTATGTAAATAATATGCATTCAGACTCAAATTACTGACTTATTTTTATACTGTTCCCTAATAGTGGAATCCATCTATTGTATCATATTGAGTAAATTTATATTTCTGCCTATTATAAATTTCAGTTCAGAGGAATACAAAACAAACAAAAGTGTGGATGGCAGGGAAACATTGATTGTTTTTTATTCTGGGTACATGGGATCTCAGTAGCAAGATTAACTTTGGTATATTTTTGTTGATATTTGATTTGTTACTTGTCTTTTTAATGGTTCTGTAATGAACACTTTGGTACTGGAAAGCAATTTCATCTATAAGTAGGCTTAATAAAGTTTAAAAAGCTAAAGGCTTATGACATGATAGAACCTTTATTTCCACACTTGGTGTTATAAACTTATTTAAATGAATAAACCTGGACAAAGTATAACAAATACCAACATATGACTTTGTTAAAAAATTATAACCATAAAATTTTAAATTCCAAGGACATTAATGTAAAAGTATTATAGCAATAAAAAAACTGATTTATAATACAATAGTTGGCATAAAAATTTTGATAAAGTATTGTTTCATTTCTTTTCATATTTTTCTACTGTGATATAATTGGAGAAATTAGGAAGTTTGTTTTTTTTAATGTTTTTATACATTTTTTTACTTAAATTTTCAAGGCGTATGTATGAAAAGATAGGAAACTTTGTTCTCTTCCAACTTCATAAGTATGTAGTTATTGCACTCTTTTGTTATTTTAATGTCTGATACTGAATTTAGCTACATCAGGATATAAAACAATAAAGCTCTCAAGACACAACCTTTTGATAAAACATAGAGCATATCTAAGCATGTCTTTTAATAAATTTTTGTGAATCACCTCATTATATTATCTATACAGCTTTGATAACTCCTGAAACCTGAATAAGAAAGTGATTTCTCTTTTACAATAAGAACTCGTTTGTATATGTAAAAATAAAAAATGTAAATAGACCTTTACCATTTACAGTGTTTCCCTTCTAAAGAATAACACCATAATCCAATATCTAAGTTATGATGCCCTAAAGCAGGGAGTTTGAAGCAATAACAGTTTTTTATCCATTTTTTTTTTTTTTATCAGTGTGACTTGAAAGAAATCAATGAATACATCATCAACAGGAACAGTGTTTAATAATGTGTATAGTATGCTATAAATCTGTATCATAAAATTCTACAAAATTGCCAAGTTGCATTGAAAAGAATGTTGGGATTTTTTTGTTTCTAGCTAAAGAAAAAAGATGCTTAACAAGAAGCAAAAGTATAATAATAGAGGAAAAATTCCTTGAATGACAGGAAGGATAAATTGATTTATCATGATATTCCTGGATGAAATTTGGATTTAAAATAAGTAGTGGGTATTGACAGAAGTCAGTTTTATATTAATGAAACCTTGACTGTATTGTAGTGTGAAAAGGTTACTTGTGTGTTTAGACAGACAACTTAATGGATGTCTGAGTTTAATGGTATTTTGTCAAATAGTGCTATGAATAAGACAACAGTCATCAGACCAGATGTTTCACTGCAGAAAAAAAAACATAATTGCCATTTAAGATTATACTGATTATACTTCATGAGGATGATAATTGTACATTAAATTTCATCTAAAACTACCAGAAAACAACACATCATTGATAAATTTGGTTTGATTAAATTTATCTATTTATTGTTAGATCTACAACCAGAACCTAAATATGGTTTGATCATTGATTAATGTCAAGTGGAACCTGACTTTTAACATAGTATAGCTTTTCTGTTTGCATATTTAATGTATTTTTTGTTTCTTGATTTGCAAGTATTAAGGAATCAAGAAATACTTTTCAATAAATTATTTTTAGTTTTGAATAAGGCACTAAGAATAAGGCAATATACAAATTTTTTATTTGAAGCAAATGGTGCCAAACTCTAATCTTAGTGTGATATGAACAAGTCATTATGCTTTTTAAAACATGTTAATCTTAAAATATTACACAACCAACTATCATATACAGTAAAGTTTCTACACCGAGAGAACCTAGCATTCTTAATGATGAGAAACTCACTTGAAATAAAAATGCCTCTCATATAAGCAGAGAACAATAAGTGTTAATACCAGTACTAACAGGACATAGTATCATTCGTAAGTAATAGATACAGGTCTATAGTAAGATACAGAAAATATTCAGAATCAGAAGAGAGAGGGTCTTGTAGGCATTTTGAATAAAATTCCTCAGAATTAAGTTTTGTATACTTATAGTCTTGTATAGCATATATTCTCCAGTTAAAAGTTAGAAAACTTGGTAAGTAGAGAGTTACTTGACCAGATCTTGCCAGGAATGTTTCTTGCAGTTCAGGCATTTAATAGGCTTGTTTCACAAGACAACTTACAGATGTAGTATCTTACATTAGAAAGTAGAAGATACAGGACTGATATTTTTTTTTATGTATGGTGGTATTCCATGTGGCAAGATGTTAAGTGTTACTTTCTAGATGGTAATGAAGTATGTCTGTTAAAGTCATGTAAGATGCTACATTCATCATAGTTTCTGTTGACTATTTTAATTAGCATCAGCATCTTGATACTTTGTGCAAGTGAACTTACATATTAGGACTGGGATAAAACTTGTAATTGGATTTCAGTTGCACCATTTTGCTGCACAGTATGAAATAGTTTAAATTCTCATGGGCTCTGTTTAATAATAGCACTTTTGAAAATATTGTTCAAAACATTAAAGTATGACTGATAGAATGTCAAGAACTGATGTGTTAATTTTAATAATAGTAACAAATAAAAATAAAACAGAAGATTTAGCAGGAAAGAAAATGTTCTGGTGTTCAGATTGAAATTATGGTAATGTCTTTAATACCAAGAGTTTTATATTCTGTTTTTCTTATCTTGCATCTCCATGGAGATAACAAAAGCTTCTCCACCCTTATATTTTTTCTGTGATGTTTTTAAACTTGTTCTTCCAGTTTGTATCACATTGGTTCTACAATTAAAAATGATCAGCAGGTAGACAGTAAGAAGGTAATTGTAAGTTAATGCACTTGTTATGTAGTGATCCACCATTACCACCTAACGGGAAGTGAATAACTTGCGTCATTTTCACAACTTACAAGTTCTCTTATGCTTTTTGTTTAATGAGAACATTTAGAAGACATTTTAAATAACTAAGTTAATGAGTTTCCTTATCATCCACAGGATCTGTTTATTTCATTCTTTGTTATCTTTTGAAAGAATTTCATTATTAAATTGAGTGTTCTCACTTATCATGTGTACATTGCTTGTTCTCTTGGCTTGTGCCAATGACAGGATGGTACTTAATTTTCTCAATATAGGACAGCTTTAAAAATAGGTGTTACAGTGGTGTTCTGATAATGCAATTTTGTGATGGTATTAGAAGTGTTGTAATTTAAGTTTTTTTTGCTTTAGCTTTAATTATGTTTTTTGGGCTGCTTTGCTTCTATCGGAAAAAAAACTGGTAGATTTTTGTGAGATTGCTTTTAGATTCTTTAGTTTTTTTCTTAATTCACTGATAAAACTATAGATTATATTTTCTTATATTTGTAGGATACAGATAATGAATCGAATTATAAAACCTCTGACGTTAAAAACGACCTCTCCAAGCCTTCTCATCGAATGGACAGTTACAGATTGTCCATGGCCAACTTAGAATGTAGGTTGAAGTTAATCTTAAGGTTTATTGGTTAAAGCTCCTTATTTGTTCAAAAGTTTTATTTCATATCAAACTTATTTTAATAGTATCTGCAGATGTAGTTTGCTTTCAAATTTATATGAACCAGTGTGTATGGAAAAGGATCTCTACTTCAAAAGTGTTTACATATGATATACATTTCTCAGAATAAGTTCTGTTTGCATATTTTTGAAATTAGTTTTTATAATGACTAATCTTTAGTTTTAAAATAATTCATTGACATTTTTAACTAATTGAAGAAATTTCCAAGTTTAGTGGCTTAAGTAGTAAGCATTCTTTATATATTCTTTATGTATTAATTTATATATATCTAAGAATATATATAATTTGTATTTTAAGAATATTTATGTTCCTTTTGTAAAAATAAAAAAAAAAACTGTTTTAAGGGTCTAGTCAAACTGAGCATGTTATACGAACCTTCAAGTTAATAAGAATTGGTTTGTAATGTCTCAGCCTCATAAAATCTGGTTTCTGTCCTAGAAACCTCCAAAGATCATGTGACCTGGATCATATTGTAAAGATAAAACTTTCTTTGTTAATATCCTGTAAAACTGATAAGTACTGCTGTGTATAGCAGTTGTTTTGTTAGCAAATATTTGATAAACATTGACTAGTACAATAAGGAATCTCTAAGACATTTAAGAATCGGTACATAAGACTGGAACTTCTTAAGCTGGTAAACATTTAATGTAGAAGGAATCCTTCAAGTATTAAATGAAATTGTAATTACTACACATTTCTACTAATGTAAACAAAATAACAAACTATATCCAAAGTGGATCCTTATTGGCTCACTATTGCAACTTCATTAGGAGTTACTGACAACCCAGTAGTTCACTTATCCAGTGGAATCCAAACTGGAACTCTGTCATCAACTGCAAATATCAATAACTTCTGCCAAAGTTCTAATAGTGAGCCAGTAAAGATACATTCTGGAAATATAATTGTTTTATTCACATTAATAGAAATGTTTAGTAATAAATGCCAGTTTCAGCTAAGCAAGGTCAATAATAGTAGTTACCCTAAAGATTAATATATATTTGTTCATAGTAAACTAACCAACTTAACCTGGTGTAATTTCTTTTGTCTATTGCTATGTAGTGCCATAATTAGGAAATTCATTTAAAAATATTTGGAGAAAAAATTGTAATAAACAAAATCTTAGTTCAAAGAAGAAAAAAAAATTGATTGTGAAAATATATTTCTAAATTTATACCACTCGTAAATCTCCAGTACAAGTTCTTGTAATCAAAGCCATTTTTGTTTTAACTTCAGAAATAGAACAGTTTGTGAGTATAAACTTTTTATGTATTAAACCTTATCAACATTAAGTTCAAAGAAGGGAATTTCCCTTTCCATCTTTTGCTGATTTGTTTCTAAATTGATAAACCAAAAACAACTGGCTGCAAAATGTTTCCATCACCATTTACCAATATATAGTAATATTTATTTATTGGTCAGTTTCATTTAAACGTTTTGTGTTTTTGCATGTTCTAGCCAGTCAAGATGTAGAACTTGATACAATATTAGGAGAACTTTGTGCTCTTGGGTCTCGCTTTGATAGAGAAATGTACAGAGGACATGCCAGAAGTGTGTCCGGAGATGGGGATGACTTGAGGTTATCAGGAGCAAGCCCAGAAGTTCAGGGAGCTACCCAACAAATATTCCAACTCTCTGGACATGATTCCCCACCTTCTAGAGGAAGTAAAACAAAATCTGATATTGGAGGAGCTCAGGAAAAAGATGGAGTAGGGCGAGCCCAAAAACTTGAGTTTGGGCTTAGAACTGATAGCCCAGATAATGATTCAGCTTTCTCAGATAATGTGTCCATGCTCTCCTCAGAATCGTCAACCTCTTCAGGTGGTGGAACAAATAGGAGTGATGTATCTAGTCAGAATGTATGTGGACGGCTAATTAATGCACAGTGCACTTCACCTTCATACAAGGTAAAGACACAGTGGCTGTGTAACTTAGTATTCATAATTAAGACATTTTGGGGAAATTTTATTTATCATACAAGTACATGCCAATATATATATCGATCTCTCTCTCTTTAGTGATGTAGTTCTGTTAATAAAATGTTACTGTAATTGTCATAGAAGCATCAATGAAATTCAAAATGTTAACACAAAATTCTTGACACCTACAAAAATTGCATCTTAAATATACTGAAAAAAAACCTTTTTAGCATTTTATTCTCAGAATTTTTATTTTTTCTGATTTTTTTGACAAATGTTTTAACATATTTTATTCAAGTTTAGTGTTCTTAATAGTTCAGGAGTATCAATGCCTTCACATGACCTTCGGATCACTGTTAACCAGAAGTAGTAAAGTAATTCCTGTTACAAGGAAAGTTGTTACAAAACACAAGTTTTTCTCTGTGAAAATATTTTATTATAAACTTCAGGAATGTAATTTACTATTAACTTATTGCTGAGTACCATTGTAAAAATTAATTTGAATGTGAAAAATTTAAATTAAAAATAAAAGTTTATTATTACATTTCAAGCTAACATTTTTTGTCATGTAGTTGTATGGTTTTAGAAGCTACAATCTTTGAAAGTGTAATTGTCACCTGACTACAACATCAATGAGATCAGTAAACAAACCCTAAAATCACAAAAGCCAATACTATAAAAAATAACTTAGAATATTATCAAATATGCATGTGCTGAGTATAATTTAAAGAAGTAAGTTTACTAATTATTTGATGTTATGTATGTAGGATTACCAGGCTCAAATGAAATCTGACAAAATCAAACTTGCTATGGAGAAAATACAAGAATCAGACACTAAAAAGGTTAGTGCTAGTGATGTAAGAAGAAATTAGGTGCATCTCATTACATATCCAATGTTATATGAGTCAAGTGTTGTACTTAAATGAGTCTACTAATATATATATAAAACTGGGTTGGAGAATATCGTGAGGCTCTGTTTCAGGGGTCATTCCTCTGAATCATGTAAATTTAAGAGGAAAGTTTCAGTGAGGAGGTTACAATCCATGTAGCAACTCTTTTATACTGTTAAGATTCTTTGTATACTGTTAGAACCCTTATCATACCTGTTTTATCCCACTGAAAGCCATGTAGCAATTCTATAATATTATAAAACCATTTTATAACGTGTATAACAATGTTATATAGCTTACTTCTTTTCAAACTTTATTAATGACAAACTTTAAGTTTGACACGAAATAGAATTAATATATTTTCAACAACAATAATAAAGTTTGTGTATGTCTGAGAAAGATACTTTAATATGCACTGGTCGTCTGTCTGGTATAATTAATATAAAATAATTGTTTCATTACAGATTTTTATCAGAGTCTACACAGATGATGGCTGTACCAAAAGTCTTCTGGTTGATGAAAGAATGAATGTGGCACATGTATGTCGTCTGTTGGTGGAAAAAAATCACACCAAACTGGACCTTCAGTGGGCAGTTGTTGAATCTAACTTTGATCTGCAGTTAGGTAATTTCTGTTCCTTTTCTATCCCAAACTAAAAAGCTTTGGTTATTTATATCACAAGATATAACTTCATAATTATGATTTTGGATTCCATTAAATATACATGAAATAAGAAGTTGAATGTCTTACCTGAAGAATTCTGTTTTGGTGTCTCATTTTGTGATGTTATATTTGATTTTCTAAAAACTATATGTCCTCAACCTGACCATTTATATAATAACTTACAGCAGAAAAGTTGCTTAAATTCCAATTAATAACAGGTAATTTTAATTATGAGTAACAGGAAAAGTAAGTTTCTATGTCCACTCCACATTAGATCATAAGTTGTGCATCCTTGTTGTTAATGGTAGATTTGTCCTTAACTAAAGAAAATCTATTGAGTTTGGGCTTGTTCAGTGAAATTACCAACCACCAAAGCAGAAATGTCACATATAAAGCTTCGTATGTTATGCCTGCTACATTTGGTTAATATAGTTGTTACTATTCATGAAACTTCTTGTTAAATATTTAATCTACCTAATAGTGTAAATGACACTAAAACATATTTTCATGTTATGTTAGAATGTGATTTTGTTATTGTATAGAATCTCAAAGCTAGTTGATATTTTAAGAAAATAATCCCTAATTTTGTTAGACTTAAAAAGTTCTGAAATGTGGCTCTATTTCCATTACAAGTTGAAAGCTGAATGAAAGAAAACCCTTTGTAAACTTCTGTCTTCAAAGTATATGAATAATTAAAAGTAAGATTCTGTTAAAACCAAGACCACATTACCAACCACCAAAGCAGAAATGTCACATATAAAGCTTCGTATGTTATGCCTGCTACATTTGATTAATATAGTTGTTACTATTCATGAAACTTCTTGTTAAATATTTAATCTACCTAATAGTGTAAATGACACTAAAACATATTTTCATGTTATGTTAGAATGTGATTTTGTTATTGTATAGAATCTCAAAGCTAGTTGATATTTTAAGAAAATAATCCCTAATTTTGTTAGACTTAAAAAGTTCTGAAATGTGGCTCTATTTCCATTACAAGTTGAAAGCTGAATGAAAGAAAACCCTTTGTAAACTTCTTTCTTCAAAGTATATGAATAATTAAAAGTAAGATTCTGTTAAAACCAAGACCACATTACCAACCACCAAAGCAGAAATGTCACATATAAAGCTTCGTATGTTATGCCTGCTACATTTGATTAATATAGTTGTTACTATTCATGAAACTTCTTGTTAAATATTTAATCTACCTAATAGTGTAAATGACACTAAAACATATTTTCATGTTATGTTAGAATGTGATTTTGTTATTGTATAGAATCTCAAAGCTAGTTGATATTTTAAGAAAATAATCCCTAATTTTGTTAGACTTAAAAAGTTCTGAAATGTGGCTCTATTTCCATTACAAGTTGAAAGCTGAATGAAAGAAAACCCTTTGTAAACTTCTTTCTTCAAAGTATATGAATAATTAAAAGTAAGATTCTGTTAAAACCAAGACCACATTACCAACCACCAAAGCAGAAATGTCACATATAAAGCTTCGTATGTTATGCCTGCTACATTTGATTAATATAGTTGTTACTATTCATGAAACTTCTTGTTAAATATTTAATCTACCTAATAGTGTAAATGACACTAAAACATATTTTCATGTTATGTTAGAATGTGATTTTGTTATTGTATAGAATCTCAAAGCTAGTTGATATTTTAAGAAAATAATCCCTAATTTTGTTAGACTTAAAAAGTTCTGTAATGTGGCTCTATTTCCATTACAAGTTGAAAGCTGAATGAAAGAAAACCCTTTGTAAACTTCTGTCTTCAAAGTATATGAATAATTAAAAGTAAGATTCTGTTAAAACCAAAACCACTTGTTTCTTTAACATGTTTTTTTAATGATATTACCAATTACTTGTCTAGTTGATTAATAATAAAAGAAAAACATTTTATGATTTTACAAGACCATAATTCATAACTACATTAGTATTCAGCAAGGTCATGTCACCTGTTATCTCTACAAAGTTCTCGTTTTTATCCTTTGTTCATGGGGGCTATCAACATCTCTTTATGTAATGAAGATCTAATAGTTAAATTAAATTATTTCGAAATATATATAGCAACTGACAGAGGTTAACCTGATAAAGATAGGATCTGTTAAAAACATATCAATGAATACTTGAATGTACCAAACTAGAGGTTAACCTGATATTAATGAATGGGATCTGTTTACGTATCATTGAATTTCTGAATGTACCAAACTACAGAAACAAGGAAGGAGTGTTTTCCATGTGTTCCATCAGTGTCAATAAAAATAGGTAATATGTTCTTAAAGTACAAACTGTCAAATAACCTCTATTCCAAATATAAATTTAGATCCTGGTGCCACAGAGGTGAATTTCTGAAAATTAATTTTCAAGTGTTGTCACTGTACAATGTCCAGATTGTACAGAAAATATTTCCTTGTATAGAAATAAAATTTCATGTGTTTTTTCCTAATAACAGAAGATAAAATAAGTTTTAATTGTATATTTGATTTTAACTTTTTACAGTAAATTATTACGCATTTTAATATGTTCTTGACTGATTTCATTAAATTGGTGCACAAGAATGTAGTAGACTTTGTTAGATTGTTTGTTAAATTTTTCGATTCATCAATATAAAACATTGTTAACAAAATTTTGAACACTAAAATATAACTCAACTTTTGTAATTTTGAAATTACCGTTGTCTAATTAGTTTACAAATGCACCAGGATTAAGTCCATTTCTTGCATAATTTTAAGAAATC
Source organism: Tachypleus tridentatus (assembly GCF_004210375.1). NCBI lineage: Eukaryota > Metazoa > Arthropoda > Merostomata > Xiphosura > Limulidae > Tachypleus > Tachypleus tridentatus. The sequence continues at coordinate 75,813,805 of NC_134836.1, read as the reverse complement.
CTCCTTATTACTATATGTTTAACTGAAATAAAAGCTAGAAAAGTTTTACATTAAAGTTTGCACTTTAAATGTCTTTTACAAGTAGTTTGTGTGTGTGTACACATAAATTTATCTTTACTAAGGAAATACAACCATACAGTTTCCAGACCTTCAAGCCCATCTCGGACAATTTTTATCAACATGTTGGTAAACTTCTCCATGTGCACTATTAGTGGTTTTTCAGCATGTCTAACTGATATTTAAATTTCAGTCCACATCTGCTGCAACATGTCAACAGTCACAGTAGCAATACTATCTGTTAGGTTTGCTATAAATGTGTTATGCACACTATCCTTAACATATCCCCAACTTTTTTTTAGGTAACACTACTCAATGGAGTGGAAAAAATACATTAAAATAAAACTTTGAGTTGATTACAAGGTATTAAAAACTATATGGTTATATTTCTTTACTTATTTAATTAAATTTTAATGTAGGGTGTGTGTGTGTGTGTGTACGTAATGCATTTAACCTTTTAATGTTTTAACCTTTCTGCACTTTCAGTGTTTCAGTAATAAAAACATACTATCTCCTCATCAGTGTGGGGAGTAGTGTATAATGTGTTGAACATAAAGCACAAGAGATTAAAGGTTAAGTTAATTACTCTGACTGGTTTTAACAATGATTTTAAGATTTTGATTGAACTATTATTAACTGATTATATAAATATTTTGATTAGATAATTGTTTGTGTAATTGTATTATCCAGTAGAATAAGAGTGAAATTTACCCTTAATTAGCATAAGAAACCTTATCTGTTGAATGCTAGTAGGTGAATTAACACAGGTAGAAGAGGACAGCCTAGTTTTAGGATAGGTATACAAAGAGAAAGTAGATAGATGATATTTGAGTCTGATGTGCCATGATAGTTTGGTCTCTCTACTAAGACACTCGCCCAACTAATTTGATTAAGTCTTTAGCACAAAGGTCACATTGCTTCTAGGTTTCAGGTAATCAAAAGATGATTCAATTTCAGATTGGTCTGTGTTGCTGTTAAGGTCAAAATAAATGTAAATCATAATATAGTGTTTTTAATGTTAGCTTATGAAAGTGGGGTATTTTTAAAGCATGACTAATACTACTTTTATAGTATTTGTATCTGATAGTTGCATCTGGCTGTTTTAATTAATATCAATAATATTTTTGAAACCAGTAAATTAATTTATTTGTTCGTGATAATGTACGTTTGTTATGGGTATCTGTGATAGTTGGTATCATTGGTGCCAATGGTTGCTGATAATTCCACAATTGATGCTGATACCAGTGCATTAGTTGGTGTCTCTTGTTATTTTTCATGTAATTAACTTATGAAACTTAATTAAGAATACAGTATAGCATCAAACCACATCTTTTCAATGATTCCAAAGTAGCAGCAGTTAAACAAAAAGCCATTGGGAAACTCTTAACACTTAACTTTACAAAGGTGCTAGCAGTATAAACAAAACAAAGATTTTTTCTGATGCAGTAACATCCCTTACCTTAATTCTTTATATCAAAATTACTTGTTCACCTAGTAATTAAAATATTTTTTACTTGCATAAAAAGATTGTTAATCCACATAGAATCTGCACAACACTAATGTTTACTTGTATAGTAAGTTTTTATACTGCATATAAAACAAGAATATTTCATTGAGATGTTACTCTCAGTAGTTGTTCTCAGTGGCTCCTTTTATATTTTTCAGAGCGGATATTCGAAGATCATGAAAACATAGTAGAGAACATTTTGATGTGGACTCAGGACGCAACCCACAAACTGTTGTTTCGGAGGAAGGAGGATAAATATAACATGTTTTTAAATCCACAAGTAAGTGTTATGAGGAAAAACCTAATATTGATATGGCTTCTTAATACCTAACCTACTTTAAGGACTGATCTAGAGAAATGACCTTCAGAAATATCTTGTTATATAACTTCATTTGTGTTGGTCGACTTTTTACAGTTTATGAACTGTTGACTTATATCAGAAATGACCTCCATAGACGCTGTCATTGTTTTGATCCCTATTACATGTATTAATGCAAGATTCAAACAGAATTAAACCCCATTGTATAATGTGTTCAACTTCTGTTAGTTCTTTTAAATATAAATTATTCAGAGTCAATAATCCTGACATATTTACCAAAGTTATAAGAATTTACTTATAATAAATATAAAAATTTAGTTTGAGGAGTAGCTGAAGAACTAAAATTTCAGTACTTGGCTGATAAATGGATAATTTCATTTATGAAATTTATAGCACAAAAAAAACTAAATTTTTAAGAAGACGGAACAGTTGGATTTTGTATTGTTTGTCACATTAAAAAAAATGTTAAAATATATAAATCTTTGAGGTTACCATAAAATTTAAATAACTTATTCATTTAATTTTTATTTTCATTACTTGGAGAGACTTTACATTCTTCAACTTTGTTTATAATATATCAAGAAAAATTAGTGGTTTTTATTTGTTTGTACACTGACATCTGGTGGCCATTTCATGCTTTATGTGCTGCTTGCATATATGGTCTTACTTTTTGCAAAAAAATGAAGTAGTGCAAGGAAATTTCTCAAAAGATGAGATGCAGATATTTAGTAAATTACATTCGTTGAATGTATTAAATTTTGCACTTTTATTAATTCATGAAAAGTAGTTAGCTACTGTGAATGTTCCTGCTTTCATTGTATTCAACCCTGAAAGAAAATAACAACAGTTTGTCTTGTAGAACTATCTTCTTGGCTGCACGTTGTCACAGAAAAGTACTGAAATGGATGATGAAGGGAAAGCAACATTGGTTGAGGTAGGGGTTTTTTGTTTTTTTTTGTTGTCCCAAATCATGACTCACCAGAACTTTCTGAAGATTTATGTAGCATATCATATCAGTATATTTTAATGTTTTCTTTAATAGTTAATTAAATATTGGAAATAATACATTTCTTGGTGATTTAATTATAAATACCTTGTTTTTGTAAAGTTAGATCTATATTTAAAAACAATTGTTATTAACATGAGCAAGTAGTTTTATTTTTCATTTCTTTTCTGTACAAAAGTATTTAACCCTATCAGAAAGAAGGCTAAAGTTTGATCGATGTAGATGAACTAATACCCTTACAGAATATGTAACTTAACAATTAAGCCACTAGGTTTATTGACATTAAAACATAAGCTACTGTAAGTGATTTACAGAATACCTAACGGTAATCGAACGTTTTTTGTTAGGAATTTTTTTCTACAACTAGCGTATCAGTTCCAGAAATAGAAGGCAATCTCTACTTAAAAAGTGACGGAAAGAAGTGCTGGAAGAAGTTCTTTTTTATTCTTCGATCTTCAGGCTTGTATTATAATCCAAAAGGAAAGTCAAAGGTAGTATTTTTCTATAGATTTAACTGGTGTTATGAGAAGATAATTATAGAACTCTCTAAATTTAAAATTTCAAAACTAAAACAATATGGCATTACTAAAAATAGCCTTAAATTGTGTATTTGTACATGTTTAGGAAAGGTCAGATTGTAGGTCTTATTTGTTTTGAATTTTTGAACGTAGTCAATTTTGTTTTTTAAACAAAGAATGCCACCTTGATTTCAGGTGATAAAACAGACATCAGTTAAATAATTAAAATTTCATTACTTCTCTTTTGTTACTTTACCTTCATGAATAATCATTTTTGTTGAACACAAGTATTTGAATTAGATTTCGTTAAGTCTAATAATGGTTCATGTAATTATTCTCCATTCAAGTACTGCCTATTATGAGAAGAAAACTTGTAATTTTAAATCTGATTTGTCTGTAGAGTTGCTCCTCTGTAGTAACTTGTATCTTTTGTGTTCTAATAGTAATATTTAAGTTAACATGTGGATGTTTATCTAGCTGTCAAAAGACCTGGTGTGTCTTGCTACTTTTCAAGCAAACCACATCTACCAGGGATTTGGGTGGAGAAAAAAGTACAAGTCACCCACCGACTTTGGATTTGCAATAAAGGTACAGTTGTAGTTTATTAACAAAAATTGGAAGTTTTTGTACGTAGGACATAATGAGGAATGTTTTAACCTTTAAACCAAATGTATGTATAAGTATAATAAGGGATACAACTGTAATAAACCTTTGTAAAACGTGACTTCAGAATGTCCTATTTAAAATATATAAAAAATTTCATATATTTAATCATTGCATTTCATCATTGGTCAAAGTAAAAATGTAGCAACAGATGAGTTTATGTACATTATTTGTGAAAATTACACCAGTATACAATGAGTAGAATGATCAATCCAGTAGGAACTGAGATTCCCCCCCCCCCCAAGACATCATCGAAATGACTTGTGGAATATATAATGTCAGGTGGTCTTCATTAAAAACAAAAACAAACTATTATTGCTAGACTTCATTAACATAATGGCTACATTAAAGGTTCAATTAAAACATAACACAATCATATAAATTATCTTTTTCTTTTGCTCTGTTTAGAAATGGATTATATGGTAAATCAGTAAGTAATATTTTATTAATTTGAAAAATCATGACCAAGAAACTGGTCTGCCATTTGCTTAAAGTTTGGGATCTTTGTACTAAACTAACAAGCACGAACCGCATCAATGTGCACTGAACCCTATTCGCATCTTTGCTCTGAAAGTCATAACTGTTGGTATTTAACATACTGTACTGATATCTTAAGATATTAGATAAAAAAGCTAAAGTTTTTGTCTGTTTATGCCAAATTTCCTCTATCATGTAGCTAGAAAACTGACTTGGTAAGTTTGTCAGTTCTTGATTATAAAATTAATTTGGATATAATAATGGTAAAGTCTGTAAAAATAAAATAGATAAATAATTACTCTTCATACTAAAAAACTTAACTTACTAACTGACAGTAATTACATTTTACTTACTTAGACCAGTTAACACTATTAGTTGTCCATGAAAGTTGATAAATATAGCATATGGACCACTGATATGTCTTTGTCTCACCCATCCTGAAGAGCACTTGTATTGATTGAAAGACCTTGTGAGCACTGGACAAAGCAGATGTAGTATGGTAGTCATTCTGTAACATTCTACACTTCTTTCACTTGTAAGTTCTTAGAAGTAGAATAGATTTGGTATGAGCATACTATTAGTGCACCATGATTAGAATGGCCTAATACAGATAATATTCTCTGAACATTCTGTTAGTGCCATAGTTAATTGTCCAGTACAGTGCACAGTTTATGAACACCAGAAATATGTATTTTCAATTAGCATCCAGATATTCAGGTCAAGTGCTGCAAGAACATCAAGTTTTTATGTGCAGAGGACCAACATACCTTGAAACTCTGGATCACTGGAATACGTATTGCCAAAGTAAGAGCTTCATGATGTTTCTTTGTTGGTAGTAACTTGAATAGTCCTACAAAAGCTGCTAGCCACAATTTAAAATATTACAATTAAAGAATAGGCTAAACAATTTTAATGTTTTTGTTATATTTTTATTTAAAGAAGGACGTTTCGAACCAGTGCTCTTTGTATTGTTCAGTTTGTACGAGCTGCAAAAGAAAGCCAGCTCTAAATGTCATCTTTCTTTAAATAAAGATAAAACAAATCTGTTTGTTTAACATAGTGTTCAATTTTGATATCTTTATTGCCTATGCCATTTTAACTATATATTCATTTTATGATGTAAAAATTAACAAGGGGAGAGGACATTTTCTGGTGGTTACATGGTTCATTTAAAATGTTTTTCTCTCTCTCTCTCTCTCTGTGTGTGTTGTGAGTGAATGAGAGACTCAAGTTTTCAAACTCCTACCATAAGTTTTGAATTCAATTATGATGAAATATTAGCCAGTTTGAAGTGGTCATGAAATGCTTCAAAGACATTTAAATTTAAACCTATTTATATTTTACTAAATTGTGAAGAGTGAAACATGAAATTTGTAGTTTAGATGCAGTCTCTCTATTGTATTTTTTAAAATTGCATAGAGTTTAAATCTCAAAGTTTATTTCTCTGAAAACAATACTATAGTGAGTAGAGTGTGTGTGTGTGTGTGTGTGTGTGTGGATTATTGCATTGTGGATATTTTAGACCTGCTGTAGTAAGCACTTTAAACGCTTAGTGAAGACTATAGTGCTCAAGACATTTAATGAATGATCTCCAGATTTTTATGGAACTAACTCGATGCAATTCTGTAGCCAATGTTAACATGTAAAAATGTCTTTTCGAGGTTTCAAATGGTTTATTTTTCATACTTCAATACCAAGTTTTTCTTATTGTTATTCCATTTTTTAAGAAGTGCATAGCAATTTACTACAAATAAAATGTGGTTACAAAAGCTCTTTCGAGATTTACTGATGGATATATTTGTTTTTGGTAATTGTTGACTTTCTTTTAGTTTGGCCACCAACTGAAAGAAAACTATGAGAATGTATTAAGAGACATTGAAGAAGAAGATCTGGAATCATTAGCAAATGCTCGTAGCTTTTCTGTTAGTTCTGTGGCTAAAACTTTATCCATTGCTTCTGGTAGAGAAGCAGTAACTGATCAGCAGTGTGATACGGTTGTTGAACAGAGGCATGCCTCCCACTTCTCAGTGAGAAGTCATGCAGACCTTAGGTGCAGTCAAAGAAGCTCAATCATTCGACGAGACTCCGTGAAGTCTAGTGCCAGTAGTAGCAGTAGTGGCTGTTCGAGCGTGAGCACTCCCACAAATGACCAGATTGCATTTGAAGCAGACTTTCATGTTGGGACCATTAAACGTAAACCTAATATGGCACCAAAGATCCCTCTTACCACTACAACACGTACATTAGCAAAACAGTCTGTGTCCGATTCTCATAATAATGTTGTTCATTTGGATACAGTAAAAGAAGCCAACAGGAGCATGACCACTGATACCAGCAGTAATACCCTTAGCCGAAATTCAGCAACTCGACTTACCTTGCAACGCTCCCATACAGAAGATAAAATTAATGTGAATGGTATAGCAAAGGCTTCTCACAGAAAACATTCCATTGATTCTGGTATGTTGACAAGACAGATGGAAAAACTCCAAGCAACTGTTAATAGTAATATTGTTGAAACCATGTCAACAGATAGTTGCACAGTGACTCCTGTCAATAGTGTTAGTGACATTGATGACCTTCCACTTCCTCCCCCGCCTCCTGAACTTGAAACCAATGAGGACATATTACAGATGGATTTACTGCCACCTCCACCACCAGAAGCTTTCAACAGTACCATCGACTTGAACTTTTTACCATCATCCATTCAGTCTAATTGGCCTAGCAATGCCACCTTAAATTCTTTACCTCCCTCACCAAACAGTATTACAGATAGCCCATCAAAAGAAAGTAAAATGTTACAATGTCATACGTACATGATAAATCAAAGTGAAATGAAGGCTGCACATAATGCCCCCATTGTACCTCCAAAGCCTAAACTGCAAAGTAGAGAACAGAGGTTATTGGAAGATGATAATCCATCCAAGATTTTGTCTCAATCACAAGTCGGTAGAAAACCAATTCAGAGTAATACGTCACCTCGTCCAGTACAGAAACCACAACAGAAAATGGATTCTTTGGCAGTTAAATGCTATGGAACTTCACCAAGATTAAGAGTCCAACCACAGTCTTCAGGAAGTCTCAAAACTCCCAAGCATGGATTTATAAGGAAAGGTATATCCTTTTCTCAGTCATCTACTGAAAAGCCTGATGGTGTTCATTTTTCGGAAGCTACTTCAGAAGGTACTTCACAGTTTCCAACTCCAGATGCTGTTTTTCACAACCAATTACCCATTATTTACCAAAAACCAGATTCTCCCAAAAGAAGTGAGGCTGCTAAGCTGGCACAACAAACCCATGCTGTGCATAGGTCCTCTTCAACCAGCAATCAGAGTGGGCAAGAACACCAGCAGCCAAGTGCCATTCCTCCTGAAATTTTTCTTCGGGACCTTCAACAGGTTATGGAGAAAAAGTGGAAGGTTGCTCAGCAACTAACAGATCTCGCAGCAACACCACACCAGATAATGGGTTTCAGAGACCCATGTTTCCTGCCTCCTGCAGATTCTAGTGTTGCTCGCACGGCACCTCAAACGTCTACGACAGAATGTGTTGATCACCACTCCAAACAACACCACCATAATCACTCAAAAAGATCAACAGTTAAGCATACAAAACAAACCCCCTCAGTAAAAAAAATACCACCACCTCCTCCTCCTAAAAGAAGTGAACACACACACCTTTCAGGAAGCCAATAGTAACCAAACTGTTTACTTGAGTGTAGGCAATAACTTCCAAAGTATAAAGTTTTAAACATATTAGAGGTTAGTTTAAAAGGAGAATGTTACTCAAAGGTGGAACTTTTAGATGGTGCTATAGTAATTACCACAAGTTGTTTAATGCTAGCAGTTTCTGGAAAGAGAAAAATAAACTTCAAGAATTTAAAAGAAAACCCCCTATTATTGAAGTTGTATGAAAAAGTTTCACATTGGAGACGTTTGAAAAATGTAAAAAAATTAGTCATTTCTCTTAAGAATGGCTTATTTTAAATGGTTCAAACTGTGCTATGTTGTGAATATGACTGTTGTTTGAATTAAAATATTTGTTTTTGATGTTTTTGTATTAATATAAACCATCTTAAATATACTTTTTCTCTCAAATCCAGTATTGAATAATGAAATGTGGAGAATAGGCAAGTTTAAGTTGTATATGTTTTGATTGTTTGAGCGTGCTAACAATATTTATTGTGAAAGTTTCATTGTAGTTAATGTACTTGTTTTAGTTTGTTTTCAATAACCAAAGAAATAATATAGAATCGAACATTTTATTCATTTCTGAAACTGTGAAACTACCTCTAATTTGCTTAAAATAAGCTCAGTTTCAGATAATTGGCTTTAAAAATTCATTCCAACATTATACTTTTAAAACCTTAGTAATATTCCAGAATTCCCATAAATGTGTTTAAATTATTGTGAGTCAATGGTATGTATTTTCAATTTCTTTTTATTCTGATTTATAATTGAAACTTACTGAATGACTAATTTAATTTTTATGGGTGCTCAATATACAGTTCTCTGAATTTTGGTGCTTAGTATATAAGTTTTTTCAATTTTTGACCTTTCACTGTGACAGTGGTGGCATGTTAACAATTATGTTACAAGAACAGTGTTGTCATGTGGGAACTCAATGTAACAACAAAACCTTTCTCATAGGTTTAGAAACGTCTAAGAATTGAATTTATTGAAAGTGTCAAAGGATTGAAAACATAGGAAGTTTTTCACCTGCTGGTCAGGTGAAATATACACCTTTAAATAACTTTGTCAAGTTAAATTAGATTTAAACTTTACTTGTGTACAGTAAATGATTGTTCAACCTTCAGTACTAGTGTCTAGCAGCATTATAGCTGTGTTGTTTACTTTCAACACACATCTTTTTGTAATGTATGTAGCAGTACTCTCATCACATTTTCTATAAATATACAGCACGCTTGTGTATTTACCAAAGGAAGTGTTAACTTAAATTCATTATAAATCCACATGTCTAACAAAGTTTGAATTCCTATGGAGACTGGAACTTTCTTCACTTATATTTAAATTACTTGACATTTTTATAAAATTTAACCTCATTAGTTAGAGTATATATGTTTTTTTCTTTTGAAATTGTTTCTTACCATATTTCACCATATTAGTACACCTTACTTTTTTTTGAAATAATAAAAACAGTGTTTCTAGTTTAATATTTATTTGAGTTTATTATTATCTGAAGATACAGGAGATTTTGAAATTGTCTTTGATTCAGCAATCTTACTAATCACTTGTCATCAGTTAATAACGAATTAGATGGACCTCGTTAAGGACCTGGTGGTAATAGTCTTAATTAGTAAAATGAGCTGGTTATGAAGTAGTAAATTGTATTAAAGTTTCAATTTGTGGGGAAGTATGATCATATTTAATAATATTTTAAGGATTGTTATCACCAGTCAGTGAAATTATGTAATGACAAAGGAGGTTAGTCTTCACGTTACACACCATTGTGTGAACATCATATGTTAAAATTAGCTTAAGGAATTTGCAGGCCAAGTTTGGCTCAGTGGTTAGAAAGCTGGACTGCAAGGCCAGTGTTTGTGTTCCATTACTGCCCACAACAAGCAAAATATCATGTTACTGAATGATTGTCAAATATTTGACCTGGTCTGTGACATGGAGAGAAAGTTCTAGTGTAGCTTGTCCAGATAAACACTGAATAAATTTAAATGGGGTGAGTTGCACTTGAATACATAACCTTTTGTAACTAACATTAACTTATTTCAGTGTTGTACAACTGAATAAGTGGATTTTACTGATACTTAAATGTTTTATTTCAATAACTTTCACTTCTAGTGTTTTGAATGTATTTCCGTTCTGTGCAACTGAAAACGTTCTCTATCTTAGGAATTCTGCCAATAGCCTGTTTTTAAAGCTGTATCTAAAAAGAAAAATTAATTTTAAGGTAAATAGTTCATCTACAAGGGAATGTATATATACCAAAGGTTTCAGGTGTAGCTAAAGAGTGCACACTCACACGCAATATTTTCATTATTATAGAATACTAATGCTCTAAAACAAACATTTGCTATATATATAATATAGGAAGAGTGGCCAGTAAATGTCTGAGGGAAATTCTACACAAATTGTTATTTTAATACTTGATTTGGTTTCCACTATTATTTTCTGTCCAGAACTTCAATGGAAAAGTAAAATTGACTGCCACGTGCTTCACAATATATTATGTAAGTAGTTTTAAGAAATCTATCATATTGTCATTACATTGATATTTTTCTTTAGAAGCAGATTACAGACAGCAACTACATAACTGAACAAGAAATGCTTGTCTGCATTTATGATTTAATAGGGAAATCCAGCCCACCCTCTATACATTAAACTGTAAAATTGTATAGTATTGAATGTAGAGTGAATAATTTAAGTTAATAATACCTAATCACATGTTTAAGGTGAAACTAGGGTGTATGTATATTAAACACTTTTTATTTTAAGATACATCAAGTGGTTGAACTGTTAACCTCATGAATGTATGGTATTTAATGGTGAAGATTACAAAAATAAATAAAACCAATAATGTTTGTTGCTTTTAATTAATTAAACAGTTAATGTTTTGTACTACATAAATTTTGTATTGGAAATGAGTAAATGGAACAAACCACAAGAAGTTAACAAGCTGTTTTGGGATATAACAGAGCTGTCTTTCTAATGATGGAAGTTTATCACTATCACTTGGTAAAATCCATCATTGGCTGCATTACTTTTTGTTGATCATTGAAGTAAACTATACTTTTACTGCCATCTAGAAATAAGTTATTAATTTGCACAAAGATATGTAACAAAAATCAAAACGTACAATACACACATTGTATTACACACTACTGCTTGTGAATTCGCCTTTCACTTGTCTGTAACGTCAATAGAATGAAGAAAATGTAGCAACTAAATCCCCAACATACCCTTAAATCACATTCTTGGTTATAAATGATTCTAAGATACACTTAACCCTCTCCAATCAATTGATACTTAATTTGTCTCTATCTAATTAAACTTTCAAAAATACTGGCTGAGAGGGAGTGTATATATAAAGTGAGAAACATTTATGAACAGAATTCCCAAACCAGATGTCCTTATTCCTCATGCAGAATTTGCTTCTGTTGTAAAGACTTGTGCCCTGTGCAATGTTATAAGAAATAGTGGAAAGATAATATATATATTATTTGTCACTTCTTAAAACATTAAAGGTTCACTGTAAACTTCTAAGGAACAGAGTCAAAATATTGTCACTTGCACATTTAAAAATAGTTTTTGAAAATTTTATATATGGATACTTTCTTTACATGTACACAATTAACCTTTGATCATGTAGTATTTATAAACTGTTTAAGATGAAGCAAGTTAGCATACTAAAAACCCAGATTGTGTTGGTTTCACCAGAATGACACTGACTAAAATTGTTTTTAAGTAACTGGTTTCAACTCACACTCCCCAACCAGTGGGTGTTACAAATATTAAGCTGCCAATCACCAGAGAAACAAAATAGGTCTTTTTCGTACATTCACAGGTAGTGTCATTTGTCTAAGACACTGCATCTGACAATTTACAATTAATTTTTCTTGAACATTTTTAAGGAAGTCACTTTTGATATAACAGTATGAATGTTGATCCTTATATGTTGTTACATAATCAGAGCTTAACAGCATTTATGGTTATTTTTACATACGTAATTGTGCTCAGAGCTGATATATTTCTACCTTTATTATATATATATATATCTGTACTAACTCTAATATTTAAACTGTGATAAATTAATTGTATAGCTAGAGTACATGCTTCAGGATTTACATAAATGGAGGTATGTTTCACATTTCAAGACAACCCAAATCTCTTGGGACTTTTGAGAGGTTTCCTGATCTGCATCACACCCTCTCTCCTCTCTAAAATAACAAAGCCTTGATACGTTTGCAAACATATCACATGAAAATAATTCTATTTGATACTGTGTGCACCCACAGGGAAGCAATTGCTGAGACTGGTTGGTTGGTCTGTCACACGTCCATCAAGTGTACAGGATTTAGCATTATTCAGTCTTTAAAAGTAGGTCCCTGATCAGTCTCTTAAATTTGAGCTGTCTGCATTTCTTGGACAGTGTCACATAAAACTGTAAACACTTCCACCTAAAGAACTTTATTACATAACCAAATAGAATTATAGCAATAACCTCACACTACACAAATATGCACAAGTATTCTTTTTCACTCTAGGTCACAACATAAAACATTAAAGCTGTATTAAATTTAGACTTAAACTTTACATTCTTTTGTAATGTTTCTTAAAATATGAGCACAGCCAAGTAATTCTATTGATACATTTATACTAACTTTCAACATAGTTCAGAGAAAACCAAGTGTTGGGGTCAAGTACTGATGGAAAGTTTAATTATGTTGTTAGGCAGATGCCATAAATTGAATAAACTATTTGTGTTTTCCAGGGCCAGTGCAAGTTGAGTTCACAGAACTTTGTACACTACTTGTATATAAGAAAGGCACTAGTTCTTACTTTCTACTTAGATACCAAAGTCAGATTGGTTAGTTATTGAAATACCTCTAGATATTTGAAAATTCAATACTCTATGTAATGAGCCTTTGCTCCTCATTTAAAAAAGTCTAGCAATTTTGGTAAAATAAGGTATTGAAACATTTTTACAAAGTTTATATTATTATTTCAATTTTTCTTTGTACTTGCTTCGTTTCTATTTCTCAGAATGAGCAATAGCTTTAGATCTTGCTAGTCATGGCATGGCGCATAGTTAGGGTTCCCAACCAAGATTGGTAATTTGAGAATGTACAACTAAAATCTGCACAAAGTATTCCCCCTCCCAATTTAATATTATAAAAACAAATTGTGTCAGGTCAGTAAGTCATCTTTAATAATCCAAGTGAGGACATTCTGCCACTGGACCAAACTTAAGATGACTTATTCCCCTCCATCTTTGAGAGGGACTTCTGTTAGTGAGTCTTCCTTATGTATTCTGTTTATATCCTCTTCACCTGTAACAAACAAGTGATTTTCAATGAACCTTAAAATAAACCGACCATACAGTCAACTCAAAGTAGTAGTTAATAAAACATCCCCATCAACAACAGTGTTCTTGTTCCTCATATGGTTATATCTTAAAAATAATCAATTCCTCAACTTCATCCCTTATTTTCAAAAAAGGTTGTTGTGTCTCTGCAAACATTTCAAATCTGTTATATGAGTAAAGTGAAAAATATCTATGGGATAATATGCACAAGAATACGAACAGTACAGATATTCAGTCCGAACTGAAAGTATTACTTACGAGCTGGTCTCAAAACAAGGAACTTCAGAATGTCTGAAAGAGAGACAACTCCAACAACGTGGTTTGCGTCGTCCACTATCACTAATCGATGAACCTATTCATACCAATCAATACATGTGAAAAAAAGAGGTAGAATTTAAATAGCAGTAAAAATTATGCATTAGGGTAGAAGTCTTAAAATATTCTGTAAAGTTTCATAATTAACAAATACTACTACTACCACCTTGGTTTTAATTAACTCTAAGTATAACACTACTATTGTATGTCCATTAACTACTCATCTGTATAAATGTAATACTGCTATCTGGGGGGAATGAAATAAAAACCCTATAACCTGAGCACTTTTGAAACATGGGCATTTCTTCTACAGACATGTAACAGAGATTATGCTCCTATGTAATTACTTTGCAGGGTGTGGACAGATCTTCACCAAAATTGGTATGGAGGTTCATTAGATCCAGGTGAGGGTACATGTACATTTTTAGCTTTGCCTGCAGAGTTTTTTTTATTGGTGTTTTTGCATTTTTTTTTCCACTACTTTGCCCCTTTGTTAATACATCTTCACTAAATCTAACATTAAGGTTTCTTGGGTCCATGTGGAGGTATATGTACACTTGTGGTTTAACATTTTATACTTTTTATGAGTATTTTTGCATATTTTTACAACTGCATATAGTGAAGATAAGCTTTCATTAAAGCTGCTTTGCTTATGGAATAATCATGTATTTATACAAGTGTCATCCAGGTGATGTGTACTCCAGGTAGTTAATTTATTCATATCAAGCATAGATTTCATTATTGTTAGTGGAGAAGCTGATTGGTTTAATACACTAGAAGATGTTTCTACACAACTCTTAATGTCAAATTCTTGGCATCGACTGAAACACACTGAAGATATTAAATTATAACTTTTACAAGAACATACTTGGACCATTGAATATGGATAGGTTAATTTAAGTAAACAGAATGTCCATTCCACTAAATGTTTATTCTCTAGCAAGTGTATTTAACTTGTTATGACCTATGCTGTTATTCTCACATTCCATGAGAACCCATGGAGTCCAAATTTAAATGCATTTTCCTAACCTATTTATTTACCATATAGCTTTTGGGTACACAGCTTTACTAATTACATAATCTTTAATAATAAATACAAATAACATCAATGTTGCAATTGCTACAACTGTTAATAGGCTTCCTTTACATATTTACATTGCCAATGGATCATTTCACAGTTATGTACATAGAAAAGTAGTCAATATGATGCAACATGTGGACCCAACCAATAGAAAAAGATATACAGACATAGGAAACAAATATTACCCACTCTGATGCTCCACAATAATGCATAAAAACCACCAAGTTTCAATGCATAACTTATGGTGACAAAGGAACTATTTTCCTTTCATACTAGTACATCTCTAAGCATTATTTATGAGAAGTAAAATCATTTTTGTATTTGTTGAATTTCATTCCAGGTAGTTCAAAACATAAGATACCCTATAACTATGACAAGTTTAGAGAAACCAAGTACAGTACAGTAGTGTTGCTACATGTAACAAACAGTTTATAACACATAGATAATTTATTATTCCATTTTAACACTTTTACTGCAGGTGCAACAAATGTTTCCCATTGTTGACACCTCTGCTGGGTCCAGGTTCATCATCTTTGTGCCACTGACTCTTTTTTTTCACCACTTGACTCACTTTCACTGTCATTTAAGCTATCCCCGTCAAGTGTGTTAAACATATCTACACTGTAATTAGGGTTACTACTTGCCTTTCTAGCTGTGAGCACTGTTGGGTACCGAGTAGAAAACAGAGAAACCATTGAGGGGAGGGGATGATAACAAATACTTCCCAACTCATTTTACTCTTGTATGTCACAAGCAGTAATTTTAATTGACAATTCAAAACATTTGTCCCAGAGGGGGTGGAAACACTGTGGAATATACATCCCCACTACAATGAAAGGGTTAATAATCAGTTATTCCATAATAGTGTATAATATTGTAATGAATCATCTGTTTCTCATACTCTATTAAACTGTAGTCACTTAAGGCAGATATATTACTGCAATACATAGCACTAAGTAGTAATCACTTATCTGTGATGTACTGCAACAAAACTACACACAGTCACTTAAGTTAGAGATGTTGCTACACTAATAAACTAACTCAGTGGAATTTTACAGACTTTCATCAATACTGCACTATACAAGCATCAGATTTAGTGCTACACTAACATGATGCAACTTAATATGAATACATTACTACAACAGATTTCACTATTTAAAACAAATCACAAAACTTCTTTAGTACTTTACCATGTCTTAAATTTTAATCTACTTCACAGATTTTACCAGAAGATTAAAAACCAACTTTCTCACCTCAGCCTTTACAAGAGTTTCCAATACTGACAGTAGGGTGTCATCAGCTCTACATTTCACTACTCCTTCAAACCACTAGGGTGTTTAAAAAAAAAAAAAGAGTTTCAAAGTGAATAGGACTTACTAACAGAATCTTAAAAATATTAAATTATTAACACCTCATTCACTAAAAGAAAAGAAAACAGAGCACCAGAGTATTACTATTTGATTATATAACTTACATGATTATTTGTATGTGGAAAATGACCGAAGAATATTCTCTACCTTATTAGTAGGTGTTAATACCCATACCAGCTATCCTGAGATACATTTTTACTTCAAGTGGGTTTCTCATCATCACAAATGTATACATTTGTTTTAGAATGATAGAGTTGTTTCTCTTATGTGAAATAACACACTATAAAGAAAAAGCAGAACAACTCCATAATTACTTTAAAATAAAGTTGTATTCTAAATTTTATAATGCTACAGAAGAAAACAGATTCACTTTAACTACAAGTTTTAACGTGACAATGCATGTGAGTGGCTGGATGTTGAACATTTAAATACAAAGTTCCCATTTTTTCTTTCCTCTCTTACAATAATTTACCTGCCACTCTTTGTTACATTCTTACAATAGTTAATCTGGCACTCCCTGTGGTCTAAAGATCCTTTATTACATCAGTTAAAAGTTTAAACTGGACATAGTTCTACTTGCTGATGGTATCTTCTTAAAATAATTCCGTAAATACAACTTACCAGTTACGTCCTTATTTAAACCAACATTTCTTTACATAGAACTGATTAGCTTTGTCTAGAATTAAAAATACTTCTCAACCTACATTTTGTGCTTTCGTACTTTGATCAATAATAGATTGTTTCATAATGTTTGCATACAACTACACCTGGTCGTTCCAATTTTGAACTGTACATTAGAGAAAAGACAGCTAGTCATCAGCATCTACTGTTAACTGTTGATCCACTCTTACTGTTCACTCATGGCCCCAAAGTGCAAGATATGTTTTTGTAGCAATCTCAGGTGTATCAGTGATTGAACAAAGATGACATTCATTTCAGTAATGCAATCACCAACCACGTATTTATAATATTTATTGTACTCTTCCTTTTTTCTTTTTTGTAAAAAATGTTTTGGTTTTCTGTATTTTTAAACCAAAATGATGAATAACTGTTGTGTAAACTTAAAATTCTTCTGAACCTTGTATAAATATAAAGGGGGATAACCAACTACAATCCACAGTAATAAAACCATAACAAGCTTTTTGTTATGGTTATAAAAAGGAGACCTAAATCTGCTTACTTTACCTGGTCTCTATGTTCAAGAGCCTTTCTTACAGTCATGTCTAAGTTATTGTAGGTTTTCTCAGCTGCCAAATTCTAAGAGAAAAATTATATAAGTAAAGTAAACTTGTTATTCCTTTCAACCCATGAACAATTTAAATACAGTATTGTATGAAATAATGATAAAATAATTGGAATATTACACTTTTTTATAAAGGTACCAAAATATAACTTAAATGAACACACAAATATGAAATCTTGTATCTTTGATCTAAACTATTCCTTAAAAAAGCACAAATTCTTACAATAACATCAAATTTGGCATAGATGTCCACCACTTTGCCTTCTTCATTTACTATGGGCAAAGCTGAAACTCTTCTTTCTATGAATTGGTTAAGTACTGTAATCACAGGAGTATCTTCTTTAGCCTGGGGAAAAATAAAACACCATGAGATAAATATAAAACCATAATCTTATAACTAAAATAATTTAATATATATGCTTTTTAAATCATAAGATTCTTCTCGTATCCTATACACTGTGAAATAATAAAGTAAAGACTATATGCATGGGTTGTACTTTGTTACAAAACATACAATAAACTTACTGTTGTTATGTTAATGGATTTTTTTTGGTTTTTACAGAAAATTTGATATACTTACTGTTGCTATGTTGTAAAAAGTTCCTACGTGAAGTTCTTGGAGAGTCTGGTTGAGGTAACTTGGTTTTGGAAGCTCAGAAAACTGAAAGATTAAAAGAAAATAGCATTTTGTATCTATAACACTCAACAGAAATAATATAAGTTTTGTTTAAACCAAACACTATCAAGTTGGAACTTACATAATTAAAAATAATAAAATTTACACTTTTTTTAGTATTGTGTGTACCAATATTCTACTGTTTTATTTTATGTTTAACCAAATGAATTGGACTTGTTAATAAATATGCACTCAAAGCATGAACCTTCTTTCACAAAGTGTTATGCAAAACAGCTGCTATGGTGGCATCATTTTCTTTTATAAGTTATTGGGAATCTAAGTGTAAGCCCTGTAAACTTAAGAGATCTAAGGTACAGGTACAGGTTAGGACAGAACTCACCAGGACCATTATAAGATAGTAATTGCTGTCCTAGTGCTTGATGCATTAACTATGTGACAGACAGTGAATTACAACTAGTTTAAGTATTAACACATGTGTTTAACAAGATATTTTTACAGTACATTACTAAATTATATTATTTCTTAAATCACATTAAATTCTACAAAAGATTAAGCTTTACTCAAACATTACTAAAGTTGTTACTGATGTAAACAAACAAACATTACTAAAATAAACATTGTTACCTACATAGAGAAACAAGAATTTGAGAATTCTCTTGTGCGTAAGGACATGCAAGACATTTCCAGACTGAGGGTCGATTACTGGTAGCCGATGAACTTTACCTTGAATCAACTTCTTGATAGCTTCAAATAAACTGCAAGTTTAAACATAATAACTTATTTGTACCAGCATCTTACAAGTTATTTAAGTTTCTTCCAAATTAGTGGATTTCTAAATCGTACTAGTGACTTCTATAAAATTTGTAACAATTCTTGAAAAGTAAGTGAATTAATACCATAAGTTTTCTGGCAATGGAGAGAGCTGTAATATTTAATGTCTAAAGATTATTTTTAGGTTTAATGAAATTGCAGCATTTATGTTTTAATGTATTGAGAAACCTACCTTGCATCTGGCTCAACACTGACAAATGGTTTTATCTTCTCTTTCAAAACATCTATCATAATAGAAAAACACATACCAAATATAAATCAAGGAAATTACACTTGTACATTCTAGCCAGAGGTAAAACTGATGTTTATTTACTGTCCAAGTTTCTGTGTAGTAAGTATAATGTATGCAGTATATTATGCATGTGACAAATTAGTAACAAAATATACAAGCCACCTTTCAGAGAATATTATCAAGAAAATCATGAAATTAGTTTGACTTTCATATGCCCTCTTCCATCCTGTTTAATTTATCTCCTTTGATTTCATGAAGTTATGTGGTACCCAAGATGGTTACAGTTTTAACATTACTATATGGATTTTCTTTCTAGGTAATTGAGGACTTAATTATCTACCATACATTAACAAGAATGGCTCATGTTTAATGCTAATAACAACCTACATATAATATAGCTATAGACATCAGAGGCCAGCCATAATTTAAAATTGTACTCCTGCAATAAAAAAAAGTATTTGTGGGTCCAGTGAATATATTTATGGGTGAGGTGGTAATGGGGAGGGAGTGTACAATAGAATATCTACCACTTGCCCTCAGGCTCTTCTCAGCCACTTGAAATGGAATTGGCTGACTCAAATGTTTGTCTTATCGTCATTTATCAGCAACTCTAAAAATGTGGAATGAAGCAACAATATTCATTCATTGACATACAGAGAACCATAGTTTTTATAATAAACTCTGTAACCTGTAATTAACATGGGGAAAAAGTAACTAAATGAGTTTAATGTTATACATCCATGTGCTTTAGTTTTGTTATTTGTAAGTAGGCTTAGCATGTATTACTTGTTTTTTCTGAAAATTAAATTACCTCTCCATGTCTCTAGTTTATGTTCTTCTAATTCTTCCATTCTTACCTGTTAACAAGAAGAAAAGGAATAATTTTATTTCTTAAAGTTAAAAAACAATAATAATGTACAAATACAAACAAAACATAGAATTAATTTGCTATAAAATTAATTTATTTTAACAGTTTAAGTGAATAATTGGAGTTTGTATACTAGCAAAAAAGCTCCTGGCAGAAACTAATTCTAAAAGATAAATATTATTGAAGCTCATCAGAAAAATAAAATGTATATTTATGGCTTGTGTGATACTACACAAATAATATTGATAATAACATCTACCACAAACTACAGTCATAATACAGTAAACAACTTACCAAAGGTGACTTATAGTAGGTCCTGAGAATATGGATAAAGTCTGTAATAGTTAAAATACCTGAAAACAAATGCTACAGGTCAATGAAAACTACCTAAACCTCTTCACAGACTGTTGTAATAAGAGGTTTAAAACGGTTTCCCATTTGTAAAGGTTAGATGAACAAACCTAATGATATTGTACAGTCTACAAACTAATCAGAGCATCTATAAAGAACCTATTTGTGATAGTACATTTTGGAATGGTGCTCAGCTCTCTTTATATTTAAAACTAACCAAATAAAAATGTATAATCTGAAAATTAATACAGAAATTTGGATTTTTTTCTTAAGATGTTGTTGACAAAATAAGCCCAAATTCAGCCCTCCAAAAATTTTAATAATAATAATCTAACATGTAGACACTTATTCTATCAATGTTCTTACACAAAGATAAAAGTAGTTTACCTCAGAGTGTTAACATCGTAGTTCAAAATATTTAAATTGCAAAAATAGCATATAACAAATATATCAAAAATTATAATTACTTAAGTAAAATGAAAAAGAAATAGTTTAATGTGGAAAGGTGGCCTAACTCTAAGCATCTGATTCCATTGGACCAAAAGATTTGGTTTGTTCTGAATTTCGCACAAAGCTACACAAGGGCTGGCTGCGCTAGCAGTCTCTAATTTAGTAGTGTAAGACTAGAGGGAAAACAACTAGTCATCACCACCCACCAACAACTCTTGGGCTGCTCTTTTACCAATGAATAGTGGAATTGACCATCACATTATAATGCTCCCATGGCTGAAATGGCGAGCATGTTTGGTGTGACAAGGATTCGAACCTGTGACCCTCAGATTACGACTTGAGTGCCTTAACCACCTGGCCATGCAGGGCCTAGACCAAAGAATCTTAATCAAAACTACATGTGTTTAACTTACACAGTTGTGATTAAATGATGAGAAGAAGAAGACAGTTCTACAACTTTAAATTGGGAAATTCAATAACACTGAAAATAAAAGGTTTCTCTGTCTTTAAAATTTTATCAAGATAAATAAGAAAGGAAATTAAAGTTTCTAGTTTAACATTATTTTTTTTAGTTATTTACAATTTAATTAATACAAAAGAAAACAGACAAACCTGGCAATTTAAAGTTTTGAATTACTTAAACACTGGTAAAAAAATTATAGGAAATAAATATTTAGTTTTTATTGATGTGATTATCATTTAAGAAATGAATCACTAGATAGCACATCAGATATTTCATTTTAAGTTTGTTTGTAAATGCAAAACTACAACATAAGCTCTCTTCACCCTGCCCACCATGGGTAGGAAACCTTAATATTAAATGTTACATGTCCTTAAGTTTATCACTGGAGCATTGGGGCCATTTTGTAGAATAAATATATAAACCTAAATGTTAGTTTCTTACTGAAAGTTTCCAAAGTTTTTAAGAGCTATTTGCCCTCTTTACTTTTTTTGCTATAAATCAATAGCTTTGATTCTGTAATTAACATTAATTATTCCATTTCAAGAAGTCCTGAAATTTCAAAGCAATGCTGAAGTGAAAAAAATTTGACAACATAACTGAAAATATGTAATTTAAAAAAAAAAAGAAATGCTGTTATATTTCCTTAGGATTTTACATACAAATGTAAAAGAAATCTTCAGTCCTGATAATTAAGTGTAAAAACAAAAAAATGTTATTATTACAAAGTAAAAATGCTAAAACATTTTAGCTGTAAGTATATGAGTATTTCAGGGTCATATGACTATATGATTAAAATCACTCATCTTTAAACAAAAAAATGTACAAATAGGCATAGCTTAGATCTACTAACCTTGTTCTTCTGCCTTAGCTTACCACACAGAAGGTACAAATAATAAATGTATATAAAACAAGATAAATAAGTAAATATATATACTTACAGCCTATAATGTACCCTGATTTTCACAGGATGTTAGTATAAACAGCACAGGGTATACCTCAATTTTCATAGGATGTTAGTATAAATAGCCTGGTACACCCTGATATTTAAAAGACATAACCACCCTTCATTCTTTAACCTATATGAAAAAACAGGATTTGTTAAATATTGTTACAAACACTTACCCACAAATTCCTGCTGACTGCTGTCCCACAAAGGTGCAGCTCGAACTCCTAAAACACAAAACTTGGTAAACACTTCATTTATCAAACTAATTCATTAAATATCTGCTAAATCTCAGATATTATTTAGAAGATAAATTAATTGCTAATGAATAATCATGAATGAAGTAGTCTTATACATAAAACATTTGATAAAAACTATAACATCATTACACAATCATAGACTCGACACAATTTAGCTTGGTCACTATCCAGTAGCTTTTCACAAATCCAAAGTTACGAATTTTAAGTGTTTTTTGTTTTGTTTTGTTTTTTTGCAACCAGTTGACAATACATTTTACCCTAGAAGTCATACATTTCATTTGAAAATGATAAGTTATTGGAATATAAAACTGATTTTACAGCAAGTATGATGTTAATATTTTTTTAATTTAGGGAAACAATCAAAATAAGGCTTTGTATTTCCTGATAACATAACACTTTATAAACCTTTAAGATCCTAATTTCAAGTTTGACTAAAAATGTTGCAATATTTTTAACCTATCACAGAATATAAAGATAGGTAACACAATCTTTGTGTGTTTTCTAATGGCAAAACCACATCAGGCTATCTGCTGAGCCCACTGAGAGGAATCAAACCCCTGATTATAGCATTGTAAATCCTTAGATTTACTGCTGCAGAAGCAGTGGGGCACTAATGCGATCCTTTTGATTGGTACGTTACAAATGCAACTGCATTTTTTACAGGGTGTTATGCTAATTCCCTTAAACCACCTCTACTGTGACAAGTTTAAAAACCATGTGACTATGATACAAACCTTGTATTTATTTACTAAGGTAGTTGTGTAGTAATTTGTTGATACCAATGGCAATCTTCTCTTGTTAGAGCTATTAAATCTATTGGGGCTGCAGCTTGTACTACACCAACATTCCAATTAGTTTATTAAGACTGACAAATATCAAAAACCACTCATACCACATTCTATAAATTATACACTCTTCAGAAATTTTAAAATATTTGATTTAAACTTACCATTATGAACAAGGGCAAAAAAAGCTTTTTTTACCTGGAAATGAAATATAAAGAAATATCTTCATTAAAAACAAACAAAATTTAATACAAATAAACTGAAGAAAATGTACAGGATATTAAAAATCAATTATATATGTGTGTGTGTGTGTGTGTGTGTGTGTGTGTGTGTGTGTGTGTGTGTACACACACACAAGTATAATGATGTAATTGTAAAGTGATTCATGCACATGTGTATCATCTTAAAAAAAAAAAGAGTAAAAACACAAGTATTTTTATCTACAAGTATAATTCTGTAATGTTTACATGATTTTTATAAATAGAAATATTTACTGTAAAACAAAATGTCCAGATGCACTTAACATCACCAATCTATATTTAAATCATTGTAGCTGCTGTTTGTTTTTAAGTTGGGTACTATCAACATTTCTGGCCATAAAACCAGCTGTATTGTTTACAAGTGTACACCTATAGCCAAAAACTAACATTTTATCCAATCCTATGATTAAAGAATTATCCATGTTTATTTTCACAACATTAACTTTTATAATATTAAGTAAAACCTTTTAATTTACAAAACTAGAGATATTAAAGTACTCTACACATTGTAAACTTTAACCATGGAAATTATTCTTTTAAAGACAATGTCTCAACATATTACACAATCAAATCAGACTGGTACACTCAATCTTATGAAGACTTATAAAAATAACCTACAATCCCTTCAATACTACAACTTTAAAATAGTATGTGGTCCTTTCTTTCAGTATTACAGAGCATGAAAAGATACAATACAATGTCACATTGAGCCAGTAATGGGACAATAACTTAACCATATGTGCAAAAGTGGTAGTCAAAGTGCTCATAACATAACCTTTAATTGAGTGCCATTCAGCATGTTTATTTCATGTCAGGGTTATCACCTGTTTATTTTATCCTACACTGCCAATTTAGTGACAGTCTGTGGTAGAGAAAAGTAAATACTAAATAAACATACTTAAAGGAAACTATATATTCAATTACAACATCCAAACTATATATACTGTGGAAAAAAATTTGTATTCTTCAAATGAACAGCGACTTCCACTCTGATCTGTCAAAAGTCCAACTGACATGATCAATTCACAAACATATCTTGAGTACAAACACTTTTGTAACATATTCAATTTTCGTGTGTACAGCTTGTACATTTTTTAAAACTTGCCACATATCATGTAGATACATCTAATAAGTTTAAAATATTTTTTATTTCTCCAGTACAGAATCAATCTAACACTTTCACACCAATAAATCACTTCAGTAAGGAAACAGGAATGTAATAAATTTGTGTACTTGGTCACGAGCATTTAGCAAAATATCTGAAGTAGTTTTGGTATGGAAAGTTTGTCAAAAATTAATGTTATGTTATTTAAAAAAACATATGCTGTCTTTTGGGTAGAAATATGCAAATTAATATTAATATAAACATGGCAAGTCTTGTTAAGTATACACCCAATGAAATACTTTTCTTCCAATCATATATACCAAATTCTTGTTCCCAAAAGCTATAACAAACAGCCCACTACCAATATAAAACCATGTTTAGAATAACTTGTCATAAATACAACTTACCAGCAACTGGGTATCGAAGACAACCAACTTGGCACTAATAGGAATAATATCATAACAATGGAAATGTTGGAAGAACTTCAAATATATCATATCTTCATCTTCTTCTATTAAAACAAACAATAAAAAAGGATGTTTCCAAACTTCTAGACCCTAAAATTAACAAAACAAAATGTGCTTCTGAAAATATAATAATTTCCTTAATATTGTATACCTTTCCATCATGTTCTCACAATCTCCTCATACACCCACGTTTGTATTTTCAGCTCTATACACTTATAATATATAATGCCAAAAATTCCTTAACCTAATTTTGATATGTTGTGACATTAATAACAGTTACTTCACTAATGTTAATCCAGTTCACACTATAACAGTCTGTGAAGCAATTTATTAATACAACTAGTATCTCAGCCAGTACTGTATCTGTTGCATCTCAAACAGATTCAAGAACCTTAATAATGGACAAAAGGATTCAGGATTAACTGGCACATAATATGGCAGATACAGGACAGCTGACACAGTATACACACATTCCCTTGGAAGATCTTAATTATAATGTTTATTACATTGATTTGTTTTAATGCTAATTAAAACAGTTTCAAAAGTAATGATGTTTATAATTTACTTTTTGTTACACATTTCTGGTTCCACTGCGAGAAGGGAAAAAAATTCAGTCATAATTTTAATTATCCTACATATTAAACTAGATATAGCCAGATCGAACATTGTCAAGTTTTTACCTTCAAAATTAATTTTTGAAAGTTCAATATACCTCTTTACAAGAGTTCTGTGTCATAAATGTAAAACAATAAAACAGCACAGACAATATAAAATGTGCACAGTACACCTAACATAAGCAACATAAGAGATAAGACAAGTGCAAACAATACATCAAACAAGCACAAACATCAGAATAACAGAGTAAAAATGGAACATATAAACAACATATGATTAAAAAACAAATCTCAAAACTTACCCAAGTCTTCTATATCAATTTTATCACAAAGAGGATCATTAGAAAGCTAGAAGAAAAAAGAAAAACCAAGAAAATGCTAATGTTTGTAAAAATCAGTTTTTCTCTATGACGTTAAAAAGGAATCAGCTATCACACTGCACAAACCAAGCTTTTTACAGAAAATCTTGTCCAAAAATGTATCATCTCAAAAAAGGGAGAAAAACCATCATATACTGATAACTAGAATAACATTCTACAGAATGCTATATTATATGAAGTACAGTCTTAGTAACAACTTTCAGCAGATTAGCACATTCAATTCCATACTGAATTACTGTGAGACAATAACCTACCTTAATGACAAAGTTTCTTTAACAAACATTGAGATTCTCTGTGGTTCAATTTATGTTTATGAGGCTTGTATTTTTTTTCCCTGCCTGTCCAAATATATTATATATTGCTAAGTAATGTGCTAAATCTTCAAAACTAAACCATGCTAATGAAATACCAAGTAATATGTTAAATCTTCATAAAGAACCATGGTGATATTAATAAGAAGTAGCATCTTCAAAGAAAGAAATCAGTTGATAAAGAATAAAGAATAAAGCCAAGTGATGGAGTAAACTCTAATTAGTGTTGTTCATCTCAGAACAGCATTTTAAATTATACCAAAAAAAAATCATAACTGAAGAAGCCTTGCCCAATGAAATCTAAACTTCACCTACAAACAAGCTCGAAACAGACAGAAGACCCAAACTTTCCAGTATGAAACTTACAAATGAGTGTTTTTTGATTATGCATTCTAAATTAAACACTCCTAAGTTTATTTGTTGTACTTTACAAATACCAATGATAAATAACGCTGGTAGATATTACATCTTTTTAAACATGCGAGATTTTCGTAATTTATTGGATCATTTATGCATATATTTAAAATTATTTTATAACTTTCAAAGATATTAAAATAACTCTGTAATTACTCACCCCACGAGAGTCAGCTCGGTGTATTAATATAGTGTGGTGATCACAACCGTTTAATGACCTCTGACTTAGTGACCCTCTTCTTTTCTCGGGATCTACTGAATTACGTCTTAAAAAAACTCCTATAATGAAATAAACAACTGAATTATGATGAACAGTTCAGGAAAAATTTTAAAAACTTTCCAGCTAAAGTATTTAAAAACACATTCATATCTCAATTAAAGACACACAAGTTATACCACAAGTAACTAACAGCCTCAAAATGTTTACCGTTATATGTAGAAACTAATTATTCTGCTGCTCGGTACAGTAATAGAACACAAAGTATGTGAGAAGCAACACAAGAACAAAAGACAAACAATGGGTTTGGTTTAAATTTTACGCAAATCTATACAGGGTCTACTTGAGCTAGTCATCCCTAATTTAGTAGCCACTGACAACTCTTCAGTTACTCTTTCAGCAATGAGAAGCAGAATGGGAATTGGTGCTCACGACCCTCAGATCGGGCACAAACACTGAAAATCATGGATAACTTGTTTTTTAAAATGAGTGATAGAATTTCAAAGCTAAAACACTATTTATTTATGTTTGTTTTAAATTTGACTCCAGGCTACCTCAAGGTTACGTGGCTAGCTGTTGTTTATTTTTAAGTTTTAAATGATAAACTAGAGTAGTGGTATTCACTAGTGAAACAGTAAAGGCCAGAATATTTTGATAGATCTGTAAGTACAATTTATATGAGAATGAATCCTCAGTAGCCATGGCACATGAAATTCTTTTAGGCAGGAGTAGAAGAAATTAATCCGAGACTTTTTTTCATTTTTAGCCACATTTTTGTGCAATACCAAGCGTGGAGCTCATGTAAATCCAATATGAATTTATTACTCGTTACGACATCTACCAGCCCATCTTCGAACTGAAGTTATTTTAGGTAGGATTCAAGTAATTTCATCTGATACTTTGGGCGTTGTCAAATACACCAATCAAAAGGGTTTGACTTCTCAAGTCAAAAATTATAATTATACCTCAAATCAGTCAAGAGATAACAAATTTATAACCTCATACTTGAAAACAACAAACAAACACTCAGAACTGTTTTATGAGCTGCTATGCCGAGGTTAAAAATAAATTCACTGCAACTAATTTCTTCAAAAAGGTATTTTAACAAGTAAAACAAAAATGCTTATAAAAATAAACGCATTAATTACAATAAAAACATTTTAATCTATTGAAAACAAATGATCATCTTCATAATACTCTCTTCATATTTAATTACTAACTTCATCATTATTTATCTTTATTTCTTCTCTTCTCTCTCTTCTGGACCACAGGAAAAACAATTACAAGATGCACAGTGAATACCACTGAACCAGATGGAAGACAACTAGTCAACACCACCTACCAGCATCTCTTAACTACTCTTCATTAACGAACAACGGAATTGACTTTCACTTTGTAAAGCCTCCACAGCTGAAAGAATGAACATGTTTGGTGACAGGGGTTCGAATCTGTAACCTGTAAATTGCAATTCGAGTGGCCTAGCTACCAGAACAGGCCAGGCCTTAGTGTATTATAACACCACAAAGAATACAAACTTGGTCACAGAATAACTTAAAAGACAATTAAGAAATTCGTTCACAGTTTTCGTAGAAACATCAATGTAAAGCAGCACTTCTTTGAGTGTTCTCCGTTATTACTGTAAATATTTAACGAGTTTGACCAATAGGCATAGTCGCGAGATTGAATGTTGCAAGCTAATACAAATTACAAGATTTGGTATTACTTTCATGAAAGGAAAGTAGATTTTCAAAAGAAATCTGATAAACGTAATCCTAACAGAATAATGAGTATACATAACAAAACCATTATTCAGCAAAAGCCTGTGTGCCCGTTTACAATTAGGAAACCGCTGGGCTGATCGTAACTAAACATGTTAGAGGTTTACGTTTAAGACCACTCCTAGGAAATGAAACTGTAAAGTCGATAGACAGTTTTAACTCCCTCAGTAGCAACACTTACTTTCTCCTGAATCACATAGGTTTTGTTTGTCGTTAAGCCTAAAGCTACACAATGTGATATTTATGCTGTGCCTGCTGTGATTTTTAACGTAAGAAACCCACATACTTTCTGCTAAGCCAGTGGCGGATTTAAGGTTGTGTGGGCCCAGAGGCTAATAACTTTTGTAGGCCCTACACCCCATATAATGTTACATAGGATAAAATTATCAATGGGCTCCCATTAAGACCATGAGGCTGAGCCCCTGCCTAAATATGCCACTGTTTCGCCTACAATAGTAAAATTACTCCAAATTTTTCAAGACCTTGGAAAACAGTATGAATTAAATCAACTTTGGAAGTTTTCCCGTAAAATAACGTTTACTAATTCCATTTTCTTCACAACAATAACAAAAGCATAAACACCATTTACCCTAAATATACTCTTCAAAAAAAGAAACGCAAAAGGCAGAATATGAGACAAATTGTCAACAAGTTTATTCCGGGTAGTTCTGTATGACATGTGTGAAACTTTGCACATTCACTGCTGAACATCCAAAGTCTGCAAAGGCTAAGTCCACGCTCACTAGTTGAAGTTTAACGTCACTCAACGTCAATAACGAGTATGCCCCCCGTGAGCATCAATAACTGCTTGGCATCTCCTGCCCATGGAAGCGATGAGATGACGAATCACATCCTATGGAATGGCTGTCCACTCAGCCTGCAAAGCTGCTGCAAGCTGAGGTAGAGTCTGCAGTTGAGGTTGTCGCCGTCGCAGACGTCGGTCCAACTCGTCCCAAAGATGTTCGATGGGGTTTAAATCTGGTGATCTGGAGGGCCAGGGAAGAAAGTTGATGTTGTGGTGTCTCAAGAAAACAGTGGTGAGTCGGGCTGTGTGAGGACGGGCGTTGTCATGTTGAAAAACGTCGTTGACGTTCACCATGATGGGTTGCACATGGGGCCTAAGAATCTCGTAGACGGTTGCGTACGGTCTGATCGGAATTCCTACGCAGCCCTGGTATGGTTGAGACAGTAGACGTCGCAGTGGTGGTCCTATCCCGAAGGTGACGTAACCGGATGTTGCGATCTTGTGCGGGCGTGGTCACACGAGGTCTGCCAGATCGTGGACGGTCACGAGTTGATCCATGTTGTTGGTGACGATTCCGTAGCCTTGTGATGGTGCTTGGGTGGACATTCACAGCTCTGGCAACATCTGATCGAGATTCGCCTGCTTCCAATCGACCAATGGCGTTGTTGCGTTGTGCTTCAGTCAGTCTTGGCGTAACTGTATTGCGTGTCGGTAGCTTAATACTGACCTATGGAAACCGAGAACCCGTCACTTTTATAGGGATTTTGCACATGTTGCACTTGCAGAACATGCAGATCTCTCAAACAAATTTATTGGACACGCATGCGTTTTGGCGAAAAATCAGATGTTTTCCTCCGTTTTCAAAGTGCACAACTTTTATTGTCATTTTGGTCTGACAATCAGTGCCTTAACACGTGTAACATCACATACTCTGAGCTTATAACGTTTTTACATATATTTCTCTTTAAAATAACAAAAATATCCCTTTTGCGTTTCTTGTTTTGAAGAATATATTTACTACAATATCATAGAGCGCATTGTCAATTTTTACCTTCGTTTCTTCATTAAACCTAAGCTCAGCATATTTTAATGTCTTTCTAGGACTAATTATACGCATTTCAAGAAAAATTCGTATCCATTCTGGTTTCCTTTGCTTTCAAATAAAAGCGCGTTTCTTCCATGTTTTCCAGTTTTACGTAAACAACCGAAAGCCTAGCTTTGACATACCAATCTTTTCTAAACACGTGAAAAAAAGCCCACAGTTTTCTTAAGTCTTCCAGTTCTAAATAAAATCGTGGGTTGACTATCAATTAAAAGTATAATAAAGTTCAATTAGTAATGTAATAAAATGTTGTCCAAATAATCCAGTACTGAACTAAATTGAAATTCCATTCCTTTAGAAAGTAACAATAAAACTTATTTTTTTAAATTAACACAAATGAGTAATTAGTACATAAAATTAACGTAATTATTATTCTAACAATATATTTAATATCCATAAGATTCCCAGCAATACTGACATTCCTGAAATAAATTTATGGTTCAATTCTTAATATTATCTTCTGCTTCTTAAATAACAAACATTTTAACAGATTATGCAATATTTGCATCGTTTCTAGCAGCTACAGTTTCTACAGTGAAATCTTTTGTAACTAACCGATAAATTCTGCTAACATAAAAAAAAACAACCTAAAGTCAGAATCAAATCAACTTAAATTATACAATCTAGTTTGTACACCATATCAAGACAGCCCTTTCGTTTGATATTCTAAAACTTTATTCACATATTTCGTTATGCATTTTTTAGTTTATTTAAAATTTTCCAATTTTTACCATCGATTTTTCTTCCTTATGGTCCATAATTCCATTTTTTTTAAGTTATAGATATTTCTGTGTTAAAGTGGTTAGGTAGGCAAAAAATATAGTAGTTTTGTTGAACTTCGTGCAAAGCTATACAAAGAATATCTGCTCTAGCTATATCTAATTTAAGTGATAGATAAAAAAGACAGCTAGAGAACACTACCCGCCACCAATTTTTGAGCTGTTCTTGTCAGACTGAATCGTAGGATATGACTGATGTTCTTAAAATGAACCCAAATTGCGGAGCGCGGTTTTCTTTGTTACCACAGTCCAACACACTTAATACCTCGCTCAATATTTGATACTGCTGTATCCCTAACAAGTACAAGTCCCTAAAATGTATCAAATAGATTCTACTTTTTATATTGTTTGTTTGTTTGTTTTAAATATCGCACAAGGCTACACAAGGGCTATCTGCGCTAGCCGTCTGTAATTTAGCAGTGTAAGACTAGAGGAAAGGCAGCTAGTCATCATCACCCACCGCCAACTCTTGGGCTACTTTTTTTCTAACGAATAGTGAGATTGACTGTCACATTATATCGCACCCATGGCTAAGTGGGCGAGCATGTTTGGTGTGACGGGGATTTGAACCCGCGACCCTCGGATCACGAGTTGAGTGCCTTAACCACCTGGCCATATCAGGCCCTATTTTTTTATATATTACCTAATGTTTCTGGCGTGGTTGTTTATCTAAGTCAATGTTTTCCAAAATGGGAACTCCAACCCCACTAGGAGTCCTGAAACTTTCCTGGGGAGTCGCCAAAAATGGGCCCATAAAAATTATGTTAAGTTAATTGAATAATAACGTATGTCGAACAAAAAAATTATTACTTTACTAAGGCGCTGTTTTTCAATCACCATGCTAAAGTTATAGGGGTCTCAAACTTTGTTTCATTTACATCAAAGATGACTAGGACCGAAATAAATTTGGCAACCGTTGGTTTAAAGTCCGTAAATCTCTAGTTTAATGCAGCATGCCAGTTGATGTTCCAAGTTCTTTTTTATTTTGTACGTCATGTAGTTCTTTGTATTTCGTGTTCACCATTCCATTTGATACCAAATTTATTCAAAAGTTAGGCACAAAACTAAGGTCTATACTATGTAAAAACTACACTGACACACACAACATCAGCATTATTTATAAAATACAATGCAATAACTGCCACGACTTCTATATTGAGAGGCAAGTAGAAAAATGGAAACCAGATTCAAAGAACACAAAAAGTCACCTTCACACGTTTTCGAACACTGCAAATCAAATAAACACAACATACCATAGAAATCACTCAAATACTAAATAAACAAACAAACATAAACAAACGCAAAATTGAAGAAGCCTTACTTATACAACAACTCAAGCCCAAAATAAACCAATAGAAAGAACACCTTTATACCTACATTAACAAATATAATTCAGCATCTGAGCGCGCCCTCTACATTCCTACACTCAATTACACAACCTCCTTCAAACATGTGGTCAGCTACTGGTCAATAACCCTTTCTTTCTTTGTGAACCTGACGATGACTGAAGAAGGTCGAAACGTTGTTCGCTCCTCTACATAGTGCTTTCTTTATCCATTCCAGCCGATTTTAAATATATACAGTGAACGCATTATGGAAAAGGATGAAACGGTTAAAATTGCTGAAAAAAAGTAATTGTGTAGAAAGTATCAAGTTAGTATTTCTATCAAAAGTCTAAACAACAATAGCCCATTTCGTGGTTTTATGAAGAAAGGCTGTAAGTGCATTACTGAAGAAATACGAACGGGTGGAAAGTTTTTCGAAATGTAATTTCAATTATTTTAGGCTGAATGTTTGACGTCCTGTATATCCAATGTAGTTCTATCTACCAAGACGGCTTGAAGCAACTGAAGTCTCCTGAATAATAATAATATTGGGACACTTGAACAGTCCACTTCATTCTGACAGTATTCTCTCTTACTGCTTTAAAATACACTTCTACTTTAAGTACAAAACCAAAAAGTTAAATCACAAGAATATATATGATGTCATTGTTTCTAGTCAGCTCTCATACTCGCAACGATTAAGTTACGTCACTTTGTAGTTTTATGCGTTGCTGATAAGTTTGTGTGCTATGATTTCACACCAACAGAAACAAGGAGGTGCAAAAGTTTGGCACCGGGTGTACAACACCTATAAACTTTGTTACGATTTATCAACGTTAACTACTCACAGGATGCATGACTGGAATGGTAACTAGTGTAATAGCAGGATGCGTGACAGAAATTGTAACTATGGTAATAACGATACGTTCTTGATCCGCTGGTGATAGTTACTTAAAAACTGGGTAATAACACACACTTCTTTTAAAACTTTTCTCAGATTCTGCAGTGTGAATCCAGTGGATCATTTTATGCAAAATCACCAGCTTCTTAGGCTAACAAAATATATACTGAGAGGCATTAAAAACACAACAACGTACATACAGTTAAACAATTTATTACGCTAGGTTAAACATAAGTTTTCAGTGTACCTATCATGAAATCAACATGTCTTTGCACGACACAATTTTTAACTTTAATTAGAAACTGCACATAAACAGTTTAATCAGGATTTCAACGTCCAGAACACTAATAACGAGCATGTCCTCTATTAGCCACCAGAAGACCCTGCGTGACATAGATGTCACCAGATTGTCAATCTGCCTCTGGGGGATGATATCCCACTCAGCCAAAAGTGCTACACGTAGTTCAGCGAGAGAGCTGGGGTCAGGATCCCAATGACAGATACGCTAATCCAGAATGTCCCAGATGCTCAATGGGATTTATATCGGGTGAATATGGAGGCCAGTCCAGAACATTCACTTTGTTCTCGTGTAAACAATTTGTATACACCCTCATCGTGTCCGTACGTGCATTAAGGTGCACCACAAAGTGTGCCGCGACCCTGGCTGGTGTAATACCTGTCATCAGCATCCCGACCACCTGATCTCCGCTTTCTTGTGTCAGCCATGGCATCTTTCTTTGTGGTGAAATTAAACTTTTAAAACCCAGCATTTTATAGGCTAAAGGTATAGTGTGTATTGCATACAAACGTTTTTCCATACTCTCATATTACGTACAACAGCAAGGGATAATTAAGTTTTGATCTGTTTAAATATTGACACATGATCACGCTGATTAAAATAATCTGAACTGTTGAATTGTTTTCAGAGAATACTCCTGATTAAAATCCAGGCTTGTTTGCACCATTATTGCTCAACCTGTATGAAACAACTCATTTTATTACTTGTTGCATTTTTAATGTCACTCAGTAGATATTGGTATCATATACTGCAAGAAGACAGAGATAAATGAAAACAAAAAAGTTGAATAAGATAATCATACCATACAAATCCAGTTTATCTCAATAAGATAATCATACCCAAAATATCATGATCTTATAAAAAAGGAAATGACAACACAGTTATTAAAGTTCCTCATGACTAACCAAAACTATCAAATTAAATTAAATGCAGTCCTTTACCTGTAAACATCATAATCCACCAGGGCATCAAACAAACCATTTCACAAATCACAAAACCATCAAAGACAAAGTTTGCATCCAGTCTTTCAAACCTTTCAGACCAAGTATTCAAAGTACTTATTTCCATCATTATCACTCTTTCATTCAGAAGTTTCACAATTTTTAACACAATCATTTCACTTATCTTGGCACTTTTCAATACAGTGATACCCTTCCTGCAATAAGATGGCAACTGAAGCTGGACAGTGTCCCAAATTAGGATCCACAAACATCCCACAGAATATTCAATAACCTTCTTGCTATTAAAGTAAAAACCCTGATAAGCAATCCCCAGATCCATTTACTTTTATCATTTTCCTTAATTCTCACTAGAAAGCCTTGGAATTATGTTTCCAATAATCCATGATGCCAAAAACACCCACTTGTAGAGAAAAATATATGTAAAAATGGACTTCTATATTGGAAAAACAAGTGAAAAATGGAAACCAGATTCAAAGAACACAAAAATTCACCTTCAAACGTTTTCAAACACTGCAAATCAAATAAACACAACATAACTATAGAAAACACCCAAATACTAAATAAAGAAACAAATATATATGCAAATTTAAAGATGCCTTACTTATACAACAACTCAAGCCCAAAATAAACCAATACAAAGGAACATCTTTATACCTATATTAATAAATATAATACAACATCTAAGCACGCCCTCTACATTCTTACACTAAATTACACAACCCCCTTCAAACAAGTGGTCAGCTATCAGTCAGTTACCCCCTTTTTTTCCTTTGTGAACCTGACGATGACTGAAGAAGGTCGAAATGTTGTTCGCTCCTCTACATAAAAACATTCTCAACCCCATACCAGCCATTTTTACATATACATGTTTCCAGTAATTACATTTAAATTTCTCTTTCTTCAAACACACACACACAAAACCTCTAACAAATTAAATAATATTTCTGAATAACAACACCCTAAGTATACAATTTTTCAGAATGACAACCATTATCTAGCCTAGTTCAGTCACTAAAACAACCAGTTCTTTCATGTTACAAAACAAAATTCAATAAAATCAGCTTTTCCAAGATTACTATTCTTGTAAAGGTTTTCTTTATGGTTTTGGCAGGTTTATTTTTTATATAAAATGATACAAAGTAAGAGTACATAGATGCAAGCACAGATGATGTAATGTAACTTTGAGTTCTCTCCAAGACATCAGTGGTGTTGGTGTACTGCTTCCTGTTTTGTTGTTTAACAACTCAAGAATTTAAGGGGAAGATCTTTACCAGCATAAAAAGCTGACTGATTTAAAGGTACACACCTATATTTTCTCACCATTCCATTAAAAGACAGATGAAAGGATGTTGCCCTGGTTTTGTTTTATTCCACAGACATGGCATCTCTGCAAATAAGATTGATTCAAAGTTCTATTCATGACCTGAGTGAAGTTCCTTTGACAACCTCCTACCTCCAATTTTTGAAACAAACTCATTGGCATTTCTTGCTGGACTTTGTGTTTCCTGGAAAGGAACAGTATCTGCTTCTAGCCATGTGCTGAAACAGTCCATCACAAACATGATGTATTTAATCCTCACTCTCTGGCAGAGGATGAAACACATCGACAGTAGTTCTTAAAATTATGCTTCAACATTGTGTGTACTGCAATTGTTTGTTTCTATCATGGATCTCTTTACTCTCACATTTTTCATCAATTCCCTACAGATTTCCTGTGTACAACCAAACAGACTTGTCTTATGCTCTCCAGAAGATAAAACATCTGATATTTTGCTGTATAAAGCCACTCTCTGCCACAATGTTCATTCTTTAACTTTTTGATATACTGAATTCACATGCATATTCTTTGCTCAAGTATCTTTAATTTGAGTGTTGGACCACAATATAATCATGTACTTCCATCTTTTCAGTAAGAAACTTTGAAAGATTAGTATTCATTTTTAATATTAAAAAAAACGAGCTGTTATGAAATCCAATCAACAGTTTTTGGTATACAATATCAGTAGAATATAATTTAAAAACTTAGTCATATTTCTGCATATACCCAAATATAGTGTACATAAGCTGTATTTCTTACAATGAATTAATTCTACATATCACGTACAAAGACGACAAAATAACCAAGAAAATTCCACAAAATATTGTACCTTATAATAACCTACAGAGAGTTTAATTCACACTCATATAGATGTCAACAAGCTAATCAGGCAAGCAAGAAGAACCGTCACAGAGTATTGTTTTACTTTTACAAGAAGAACCGTCACAGAGTATTGTTTTACTTTTCTTTCAGGAATCTCAATCAAACAACATTCCACATTTTCTCCAAACCCAGCAATGTCACTTTTAGTTTGTTAGTAAATCCTTAAAAACAACTTCCAAATTAGTTTTTACACACCATCATTGTAATCTGGATTTAACTATTAATTTCCTAAGAAGAGTAACTACTCTACATTTGTCACAGCTGTACCTTGGTTAAATGACTTGCATTGTGTTTAAGTTGAATAACATTTGTGTTTGTTTTAGAAATACTCTAGTCGTTTTTATTGTCAGGCACACTTTTTGCACCTGGACTACTAAATCTCTGGTACTTACAGTATCCAAAACATGAAAGATCATCTATACTATACTACACAGGCAACAAAATGTTGGTGAAGTCATTACATGCATTAACAAGACTGTTAAATTCAACAAGTGAATGTTTAGTTTTTCTTTTACATACAACACATTTCAACAGGGTAGTCAACTTATAGCAAATTAAAAAGTCTTCAGGTGTGGTAGAAGTTGCAACATCAAAAAAAATTTAAGTGATTTACATTTTAGAACACAGAGTTGGATACAGTACCTTAAAATATATGGAATATAACCCTGGATAACTGTGGTAATTCTACATGTAATATATGTCCATTAAAATCCTGAAAACAGTGATGAAGAAATATATGTAGTAAATCCAGCTCCTTGGATAGCATATATGAATTATGATTGTCTAATGAGGACTTACAACCATCCATTATCATTCTAGGGATCACTTGACTAAGGAAAATCTCACAGCATTTGTTTCTGTGCAAATGAAACTCACTGAACCACATTATTGGCAAAAATGTTTACATTTTGATGTAATGAGTGCATCCACACAATAAAGAGATTAGGTTGGTATAGGTATTAACAATTTTACTAATAAAGCAGAGAACAACATTTCGACCTTCCTAGGTCATCTTAAGGTCAAAACATTGTTCTCTGCTTTATTAGAGATAGTATAAATGCTCATACCAGCCATTCTAATATGCATTTTTATTTCAAGCAAGTTTCTCACAATCAAGAAAGAGATTAGGTTTGCTAATTAGCTGCAAGGATGTTGTTTTTGGTAGATGCCACCATTCCTTGTCATTTTACTGACTGTAAGAAAAGACTGCTAGTGAAGTGATTACTCTGCAGCAGTTGTTATTTTTTTATAAGAGTCAAAGGGTAAATATTCATTTAAAATCCATTTATTTGGCAAAGTACAATAAAATTGTCCATGTAACACTGAAATTAAAAAAAATATTCATAAATTTGTACATAAAATGAACATTGTCATATAGATGCTTAAACACACGCCTCTTTCTCCATTCATGTTTATCTTTAAAATGTTTCTTCCAATTGGCCAATGGAGAAAGTTCCATTTCTTTTTTCCTAAAATTTCCTCCCAGAAAATAAATACTTTTTTCCTTTGTCTTTCTTAGATCGAATGTTCAGTACACACAAAGACTGATGAATTAATGTTAATATTAATATAAAATTTTACAAATTACAAAAAATGAATAAATTTTCTGTAATGTCTCTTGAAAATAAGCATTCTGATATATGCTTTTGTTTAAAAAACTAGCCATTCAGGAGATATGGAGCATGACAAACATTTGGCTATTATATGTAAAAAAAAAGATTAGGGTTACTTCCATTTTAGAAAACAGTTTACAAGATATAAGAAAAATAAAACAAGCTTCACAAATGTTTTATTCAGAGAAATGTAATATCATAAAAGAAAGTTGACACAAATACCCTAGACGGATTTTTTTTTTTTTTTATTAAATCAACTTTCCTCAAGGATATTACTTGTTATCTAGACAATGAAAGGGTGTGAACTTGGTATACTTAGATTTCCAAAAACGTTTTTAACAAACTACCACATAAATAATTACCTATAAAAAACTACATAATTTAAAATGGGTAAAAGATAGAAAGAAAAAAAAATCAAACATTTCTTATTAATGGAGTTTCATCAAACTGGTCCTGGAGTTCCTCAGATGTCATTATCCATGCCTTGGGCTTTTATATTAGTGATACTGACAAGAGCATAATTAATGTTTGCTGATTACATTTAACTATTGGATATTTCTAGCTCTATTGAGAATGTTGAGGTACATGTACTATGGGTTGACATTTATTGTAATAAAGTGCAAGTTAATGCAGCTGACTTATTATACTTTGGATCATGCATTTTATGTGGATGGGAACTCAAGCCATTGAGTAACTGGTAACTCTAACACAATTTTAGCATGTACTTATAGACACATTTATTACGTGTCAAGAGAGATAATTCTCTCTCCTTATACGTCACTAACTAGATGTCACTTAAATTACTACTGAAAGTTTTGGTACCCTCTCCAAAACGTCATATTCAAGATGGAAATTTTTCAGAAAAAGCTTTTACAGATAGGTTAATATTTAACTTATTTTCTCTTGAGGAAAGAAGGGTAACAGAGGGTCTTATTGAGATTTGCAAGGTCACCTCAACTGACAAGCTAAAGACCTTTAATTTATGTGTGCTGTTTTTTTTTTAAGACAATACAATGAGAATAAATTATTGAATGAGTGTCATTCCTAAAGATGTAAAAAAAAAAAAACTTGGGTAAAGAACAATAAACAATAAATTAACATTTACCTGAAAAATGTTTTCTTGTTTAATTTTGTGCAACTTTTCAAGCAAACAATTTGCCAGGAAGTAAAAGCCATGTTACAATAAAACACAATCTTTACTGTCTGACAAAGAACATCTGCTTGAAAAGTTTCACAAAATAAACTAGTAAAACATTTTCATTTAGACTTGTTGATTAATTTTTTGTCATTGTTTATCCAAGAATGAGAAGACAAGTTTAATATTCAAACAAGAGGCTAGGCTCCAGTTAAAACAGTTTTATTTTTTCTAACTTGGAGAACTAACTTGCAGGATGAGCTGTTACTGAAAGTAATAGCAGCTGGCAGTTTAGAATAGTTTTTCAAAAAGAGAGAGTTGGTTTAAATTTTTTTATTATTCTCAAGGATGAGTGTGCAAGCACAACTTTGAACAAAGAACCAAATAATCCCTTGTTGTCCATATGTAGTTTGTAGTAGTAGATTGATAGTAAAAACTAAACTAGATTAGATGGCCAAATTACCCTTATTTCTTGGTATATTAAAATCAAATATGATAATTTAATTGTTAAAATGACACAAAAACTACTGAAACTACCAATCAGTATTTGAAAACCTTTCTTCAAAGTTGTTTAACAATGTGAAAGACTCAGGCTTAAAATGAACACACATACTACTTGAGAATGGACAAACAAGATTTGTAACAACAGAAATGCTTAAGGTTGGACAGCATACTGTAAAGGCAGGATTTTCTTTTGAGAAAATAAATTAAAACCCATCACTTTTTTATCTTGAGAATGCATCTTGAAAATTATAAGAAACATTTATAACTTGTCAATTAAATATATTACAATGGTACTTTCAAATTTTTATTTCTTGACTTGGATATGAACCCAAGACCTTTTCCATGCCAGGTGAGTGCTCTACCAATTGATTAATCTTCTAGATATTGATAGTGAGACATCTTTTAACAACTACAAGTAACTAAAAACTAATCCCCCTTTTTTATTTTAATACAAATAAGACCTCACACTGGGTGTCAGTTTTTATTTCACCTTCGATTCAAACTAGATGGGTACTCTACAAACTGAACTAAGGGATTAATTCATTAAAATTTCCCAGTTTTGCATTTTTCAATAAGTTCAGCTACCACACTTCTTGTCTAAAAACTAAGTATGATTTCATAATTTTAGAGCAGTAAATGCAATTAGTATAGTTACGTTTGACTGATGTAGAAATCTTTTTTTTATTTAAAATGTGTCAAAAACCTTTGTTGTGCTTTGACCTTTAACTTTTCAGGCTCTGCATACAGTTAAACCTATTAAACCCATTTTCATAAATGACTCTCAAGTGTATATACTTTACTGATAAATAGTTGTTACATAAATGAAATCATCAATAATACCATTAAAAGATCTGAAATTTACCCTAACGGCAAGTTTGCAGTTTCTCGGCCATAAGTCCAATGATCTCCCTCAGAGTTTACCACTATCACTTTACCTTTAATTCATATCATAGGTCTGTTTACTTGTGTTCAAGATACGTTTCATAACTTTTAATATATTCATATACTATCTATACTTTTGAAAATCCTAAATTTAAATTAACACACAAGTTATGCTACCATACTAGCTTACATACAAATCCCTTGGGGGCACAAGCAATTAAAGTCGATCAATAGTGCAATAAATTTATCTTATAATACCGATACTGAAAATTTAAGTTTTAATGTGTTTCCCTAACGAAAATAATGAATAATTACTACAACACATAGCATTTTACGAAGTAACCTTGTACTAAATTTCGTCACTTAAATTCATTTTTCACCCATTTAAATTAATGGATGGAAACGTGAATGATAAATGAAAATTTTAGGGAACATTGCATTAGACTTAGACCAATCATTTTGAATGTGATAAAAATTATCTGTTACTGTTATTACTACTAGTATTAAAATTTCAAACGGAAAAACTTTGCAGGTACATTAAGATAAGTTTTACGTTCACAGAAATTTAAAACGACAACCACATCTACTTTCTCTAACACATCTTCCATACCTCACCACTCAAAATAATATACTTTGACTACAGCCTCCTGCTGGAACTACAACTGTAGACTAATTCATCATTAATGACGTCATTTATTATTGTTATTAATGATTTACAAAACATTAGAAAATTGTTTTATTTACCTGTTTCAGTGGGAAGGCTGTTATTCAAATAACACCTTCTATTTTCATTTATTTGAATTGGCAAAGATCCAAAATGAACTTTAGGATGCGACATTTTATCAAAGAATAATTATTCCTACAGTAATTTAAAAACCTTAACTACTAAAAATATCACGAAAAACTCTACGTTGTACAAAATGACACAAACAAGGATAAAATCCTAGACGCTTGTTTTACCTTCTCAATTCCCGCTTGAGGCTTCAATTTACTCAAAAGGTGGCGTATATCAAGTGCAGCCAATCCAGAAACGTTTCTATGAAAATTAGCATTTAATCATTTATCCCCCCTCTTTCGCTGTTATTACATATCTAAATATAGTTGTTGTTTTCATCAATATCAAAACATATATTTTTTTGTCAGTGAATTACTAAACGTAACTAAAACTATTATAAGAATACCAGCTCAAGCTCTTCACCTACAAGGCTTCCCAGTTGCTTAGCGGTAAGTTTGCAGACTTATAACGGTGAAAACCGGATTTCTATACTTATTGTGCAGCTTTGTATTTAACAACAAAGAATTCTTTTAATCAACAAGGTTCTCTGAACCAAGGAGAAAGTTTGCATTTTTCAGTAGTTATTATACGATTCATTAGTCCTCAAAAAATATCAACTCTCGAAGAAGCAAAACAAGTTGAGTACCAAATCCGACAAATGATGTTTATATACTTAAAAATAATATATATTAATTAATACATCCATTTAATTAAAAAATTAATTGTCGTTAGATAGATTGCTATTGTAATTTATATATTTTATATAAAATGGTTATTCATGACTTCAGTACACTAATCTCAAACATATCCAGTTACATGCACATTAGTGAAATTTCAATGAGACGATAACTGATGTATACTTTCTGGCACAACATAATTAACAGTATCTTACCAAACTTTGTACAATATCGTTTACAGGAGATATCAAAATTTAAACCTTAGCCAAATATCATCGATTTTTGTTTATTTTTCAACGGGATTGCGATTTAAAAAAAAATAATTATAAATCAACGATTACTGTCAAGTTGGAATATTAAATATATATATATATATATAGTATTCACGTATCATACTGTTTTGATATGACTACAGGTAGCAATGATACCTTACTAGCAATAAAAAAATAGATATGATATGCGTACTGTCTCTACACAGTTAATAAAAGCTTATCACAAATTTACATTTTATAAATCCCCAGAAAATGTTTAAAATAACTGTGTTAAGCAACCAGATCAGAACCCCTAAGGTCGAAGCATAAACCAAAAATACCTGCTGTAAATGTGGTTACTCTTAATGGTTTTGACTATCACAGTTTACCATCTTCCTTATCTAAAAGTGCAGAGCATATCTCGGTTCGAGACTTGGACATTTTAACTCTCACACCTACACGTTAGCCACGCCCACCCACTTATTGCAATGAGTTATTACTCCATTCAAAAAGTGTAAATGTTAGCTAAGTGGGCAATGAATCCGTGAAAAGCACGACTTTTCCTTTTAAAGATTTGTTAGATCACAAATACAAAGAGGTCAACCACGACCACAGATGAGTCTCTGTATAAATGACCTTGAATTGTCCATTCGTTCAACGAATGTATGAATTCATATTATTATTAAGAAATATATTATTATTTAGATTTGATTATTTCGTGTTCGCATACCACGCTAAAGCTTTCTTAACGTCCTCTTAATTCTCAAATTATAGGGGCATATTTTTTTAATAATTTACAAGCATATCGCATCACAAAATTGGGTTGAAAACATTTTAACGTTATTTGTGTCCGTTGTTTGTGAACTATAATAATTTTCATTGTTTTTAAGCTTGCGACTTAATTTCTTTTTTTTAATTTTGCTGTTATCCCGTAAGGTGGAAAATATCACGAATGCTTTTTTTTTTCTTAAGGTTCAACAACCATGTTTTACATGATGTCAAGATATGTTTCTATTTCGCATTGACTATTTATTAAACGGCCATGTTATTTATCATACTTTAAGTCAGCGGCTCTAAACTGTTTTGTTCTGGGCCATTTGGTTTAAAAAAAAAATGACAGACCACAATGGAATCGATTTTATACATACAAAAGGAGAAAATAAAAACAAAAAATTTCTTACCTGACGATAGTCCCCCACTGCTTGTGTTGAGTTTCTGCAAAATATTATTTCAAAAAATTAGTGATCGGAATAGTTTCAATTGTAATTCAGGAATTGGCCAAAACAACAATAAAGCATTTTACGATACATGAAACACAAAGTAGAACACAACATTTTGGGTTAGATTTTAAATGGTCGTTTAGGTGGTTAGGTCGCTGGTTCAAATCCCGTCACACCAAACATACTCGCCCTTTTAGCCGTGAGGGCGTTATCCTGTGAGGTCAATCCCACTATTCGTTGATA
The DNA here is from genome assembly GCF_004210375.1 of Tachypleus tridentatus. Lineage (NCBI taxonomy): Eukaryota > Metazoa > Arthropoda > Merostomata > Xiphosura > Limulidae > Tachypleus > Tachypleus tridentatus. Next base: position 75,769,214 of record NC_134836.1, on the reverse strand, counting down.
AAAGAGTAACTCAAAGGTTGGTGGTGAGTGGTGATGACTAGCTGCCTTCCCTCTGGGCTTACTAAATTTGGGACGGCTAGTGCCGATAGCCCTCGTGTAGCTTTGCGAGAAATTCAGAACAAACCAAAACAAACTATAAGCTGAAAATCAATAGTATAAGAAAAATTAACAAATGTTAAAATATATATGTTGCAGTTAATATCAAACTATCGAAAAATTTCGACTGACAAAATCATACAGGTGTGGATTGTGAACCTGAGGATTTATAATTTACTTCCTGTTATAACAAAGAAGAATATCTGTAGTTTTCTCCCTTTTAATTACAGAAATGTTACTGATATATCTGGTAATTTTTGCATTTTCTTACTGATCTAGATATCACGTGTATCGTAGGTGCATACTTTTAACATAATCCAAAATTGTAATCTCTCTCAATTTTATTAGCATACGAGTTGCATTATTTATCATCTGAAATAAAAACGAAAAAATAACGACTTGGGATGAAACCTCCATTATGATATAAAGTAGCGCATTTTATCCGAAACTTCACGCCCCCCAGTGGCAGAACGCCAGGTTTGCGAATTTGTGCTAAATTCCAGGTTTCGATACCCGTGGTGGGCAAAGCAAAGATAGTCCATTGTGTAGCTTTGTGCTTAACTCAAAACAAGAACAACAACCGAAACTTCACTTATATACCTGCCCCCTAGTGGCATAGCGGGATGTTAGTAGACTTACATCGCTAAAAACCGGTTCTCGATACCTGTGGTGGGTAGAGTACGGATAGCCCATTGTGTAACTTTGTGCTTAACTAGAAACAAACGTATATACATACTGTATCTGTGTGCTGGTTCCTGAAACGCTAAACCATGCGTGTCAGTTGTGGACGGAGGTCAATGCCCCCAGACTATGAATCTGAGGATTCGTGGTTAACTATAACACTTGCTGTAAAACACGTCTCACACTTTGGGGCAGTGGATGCACTATAAGAATGACATTCAAATCGCACAATTCGGCTAGATAAAAGTAGCCCAGATTAGGAGATGAACGTTGCTTACTAGCTACATTCCTCCCAATTTATCAGTTAAAAATTAACGACAGCTATGCTGTTGTCCATTTAGTAACATTACCCTAAAATTGTAAATGAATACATAGCCTCACCTTCACGAAACAAAGTAGTTGGTTTCCAAGCCGTTGAGAATCAAGCGAGCTACTTCGTGCTTCACGCACATTTTTATTTGACATTTTTGCATGCGTTAGACTTGCTTAAGCAGCATAAATAGTGCGGAAGGTTAAGCCTTTTCAAGAAATAATATTTCCACCCAGATTTCATACATGCCTGCTCGTACGGTACGAAGAAGCACTGAAACCTGGTGTACTTTTCTCTGTTTTCTCCTAGGAGGTTCCACTCTATGTTGATACTAGAACGAACCAACCAGAATAACATTAATTTTACACTCAGAATAATTATCGTCGTGTGAAAACGAACAGAATTATTCCACCTAAAGTATACGTTTAAAGAGACAAAAAATGCATCTTGCGCTGGAACAAAATAAAAATCAGGGTTATAAGGAGGAAAACGTGTCTCGCACTCGATGGAATAATACAGATTATAAAATCAGACTTAACTTTATCTACAGCAGCGAGCAAAGATGTGTACTCCTCTTTTATTCGTCTATAAGGCGCTTTCGATTGTCACGTGATCCTGATGACGAAACGTAAAATTCAATAAGAGTTGTTCAGCTAAAATAACGAGAAACAGCGTATTGTATGAGTTGAATCACTTTCAGCACTTGATGTTGTTAAGGAGAAATATCTATCTATCTGACTAGTCTGTTGGAAGTAGTGTTCCACTTTACATGTAGACAGGAACTCTGGCAAACGATCGTGCAAACCTCTCGGCCATGAGACGTTACCATAGTGCAACATAGTCATCAAACCTTCCTCTAGGCCATGAGACGTTCCCATGGTGCAACATAGTCATCAAACTTTCCTCTCGGCCATGAGACGTTACTATGTTGTAACAAATTCAACTCTTAAGATTAGAGGGCCTGGCATGGCCAAGCGCGTAAGGCGTGCGACTCGCAATCCGAGGGTCGCGGGTTCGGGCCCGCGTCGCGCTAAACATGCTCGCCCATCTAGCCGTGGGGGCGTATAATGTTACGGTCAATCCCACTATTCGTTGGTAAAAAAGTATCCCAAGAGTTGACGGTGGGTGCTGATGACTAGCTGCCTTCCCTCTAGTCTTACACTACAAAGTTAGGGACGGCTAGCACAGATAGCCCTCGAGTAGCTTTGTGCGAAATTCCAAAAACAAAAACAACTTAAGATTAGAATTCAAAATGGTATACCCAATAAACTCAGTCATAATAAAAGCCTTTTATAAAGACACTATACAAAAATCAGAGGCTTGAACATGTTAAATCCTCGGGGGATCAATGGATACATCTGTGATTAAATTCTTACTTTATATGCAAACACGTGCTGCGTGGCAGCTTTAAAGTTAAAAACAGGTGTTAACTTGCCTTTATCACACTTAGAACTGGCGAAATGGGCAGAAGGTTATCCTTGCCCTTTGGCTACTGTGCCTATATGTATATTTATTACATATCCCCTATAGAAACCACAGATTTCAGTACACTTATAACATTTGTATAATGTATGAAGTCATACGCAGATTTTAACAAAGTAATCACACACGTAGACAATTTCATGATAGATTTTAACGAAGTAACCACACATGTAGACAACTTCATGACAAATTTTTAAAAAGTAACTACACACGTAGACAACTTCATGATAGATTTTAACGAAGTAACCACACATGTAGACAACTTAATGACAAATTTTAAAAAGTAACTACACACGTAGACAACTTCATGATAGATTTTAACGAAGTAACCACACATGTAGACAACTTCATGACAAATTTTAAAAAGTAACTACACACGTAGACAACTTCATGATAGATTTTAACGAAGTAACCACACATGTAGACAACTTAGTGACAAATTTTAAAAAAGTAACTACACACGTAGACAATTTCATGATAGATTTTAAAGTAACCACACATGTAGACAACTTCATGACAAATTTTAACAAAGTAACCACACACGTAGACAATACCTTGATAGATTTTAACAAAGTAACCATCAATGTAAGAATTCTCTTCAACTAACCATAAAATAAACTTTTTATCAACACAGAATTTGGGAATGGCCAACCCATGTTGATAGCTTGAAAGCATTTAATGCGGACCATTGAAAGTACGGGGTCCACAGCATACGCTAATTTTGCTACTAAGATAATCCGGCACTGTTTACCGAAGTTACAAAAGAAACCAAACAAATGTTTAACAAGATATTTAATTTAAAAATCGTTTATTTTTTAATAAACTGATGAGACATCGAGATTAAGTTGAAATACTTTATTCATACCAAAGGCTGGATTAAGCTGGTTTTAGGCCTGTAGCACGTTACAGAGGGGCCATAAATTAAAACTACAACAACACATAAATATTAAAACATAAAGTTTTAACTTAAATAGTAATGTAATTGTGGTTTTTTTTCATTTGCTATACAGTCAGATAATACGACAAAAACGACTGTGTGTCTGAGATTAGCGGTTTCCGCCTTATATTTTCACCTTCTATTGGAACAACTTTTTGCATACGTTTGTGGTATCTATGTGTATATAACACTTTGTAACACAAATTTTATTCTTGGACAGTATGTGTTATTTCTTAATTGCTTATGTTGTAAAAGTACACAAAATGGCCATTATTCCCTTCATACTTTGCTTTTGTGACATGGATAATAAAATTTAGAAATTGACCTATTTTCTATATGAAAACAGGCAAATTTGCACATTTTCATTTACATAAAGTCTGAATAAAACAACATATGAATCAAGATTTACATGTATTTATATTAAAGTTATACATAAACGAACAAAAAATGATTAGGAGTGAGTAGTTTTTCGAGATTTGCAACTGCAACGTAAATCACTTTCACGTATCACCCCCCAAATATAGTCTTCCATCATGTTTTCGTTATACCCTCCTTGGTAAGAGCATTCAAAATCCAGTATATCTTGGTGGAAGCGCTCGCCTTGCTCCTCTGAGTATGCTCCCATGTTCTCCTTGAATTTATCAAGATGAGCGTCAAGTATATGGACTTTCAAGGACATCCTGCAACCCATTTTGCCGTAGTTCTTCAACAGAGCTTCAACCAGTTCCATATAATTTACGGCCTTGTGATTGCCCAAGAACCCCGAACTACTGCGACAAAGCTGACGTTTTTTCTGATTTGTGATTTGCACACTTTCATCTAACAAATCCCACTCCTTGAGCCTAGGTGTCAAAAGCTCAGCATTCGACTTTGTTAAACCAAGATCTTTGATTAAGTCATTGTGGTCTCTTTGGTTGGGGTAGTATGAGTTTCTCTCACCAGCTGCACCTCTGAAATTGTAATCTGGATCTTCAACGTTAACCTCCTCTTCTGATTTGCTGCTCTCTTCTGAGGATGGCTGATTTCTCTCTGGCAAAGTGGGTACAGGGAGCTCAGGGCAGTGTGGTACTGGGGCGATGGATGATGGAAGGTCCAGATACATGATAGCAGATGCATTCTTGCCAGTCCGAAGTTTGGAAGGATACATCATGCAGAAATAGCAATTGCTTGAGTGGTCAGTGGGTTCACGCCAAATTCTTGGAATAGCGAACTTCATCGCTCTCTTTTCCCCTCTGTACCATCCTACAAAAGAACAAAATAAAATTGTTATTATGAAGATTAAATTTATTTCATCCACAACTACTGTATAAGAGGTTCATGCAAAATATTTTATATGTGATATTTTTTTCTGTACTATTGGAAATTAAAAAATAAATTAAAAGATATTTAAATTTTAAAAGGTCTAAAATTTGTATAATATAAAATCTCACTATTTAGGTAATCAAAAATTGTCCGTCTTACCTTATAGATTTTTTTGCAGCGCTTGCAGGTAAAATGAGGTCTTGATTCCCGACAGGCATGCCAAAATATGCCTTGTAGGCTTCACACATCTTAGCAGATGCTGTCAGAGTACTTTTTCGCTCTTTTCTTAATAAATTGGCCTCATACATAGCAGAATGCATCTGGAGAATGCTTGCAACTTCTTGATGACATCTCTGATAAAATGAGATAGATCTATGTGTTCACTTAGACAGCTAGAACTAAACTGAAGTGGTGCGCCCCTGTATATATATTACTATGGAAAGTTCGAAAAAATCTAAAAGGTTCTTGAAAATTCTCGTAAGTTCTACGACATTCTAGAAAGTTCTTGAGAAATCTTGTAAGTTTGAGAAAATTCTCTATTAGCTACTCAGTACTGAATCTATCTGGAATATTCTGGAAAAAAGGGTAAATTTAAAAATTTCATTACCCAGGTCACAAAAGCAAAATTTGAAAAGAAAAATGGGTATTTTACATTTACTTTAGGTATAGACAATTGGGAAATAACACTTTCTGCCCAGGAACAAGAAAAAGTAAAAATTTGTTATATAGTGTAATCTTTGTGCAGGCCCTACCAGTCTTCATGTGCTGCCAGTAAATTTGGTTGTAAATTCTCTTTGGCGAACTATTTTCAGCAACGAATCGTCAAGAATACAAGTACGCAAATACTGCACTCTTCGGTATGTAACGGCACGTAACTTTTAAAGCATTCAAAATCCATTTATAGAGCGTTCCATCTATATTTTGTTCAATCAGAAACAATCTATGGACTTTTGTCTTTCGCTTGAAGTGTATAACGAAGTGAACAATCCATTTTTACCAACATAGAATTCAGGAATAACCAACCCATATTGATAGCTTTAAAGTATTTAGCGCAGGCTCTTCAAAGTGCGGGGCCTGTAGCATATGCTGCTTTTGCTACTAGAATAATCCAGCAGTGTTCATACCACGACAATGATAAACGATCAGTTTATCACAAAGTCTTGGACATGCACTATTGTTATTGTATTATGAATACATTAATACCTTAACTGAGGTTTTCTGTACTTGAACACTGCGTAGGTGTTATATCTTAAGAACAATCAATTGTATTTGAAAGTAATAACATATTCAAATGTTCTCAAATGCTAGTTTCATTAATCTTCTTAGTTATAATGCTCAGAATGACTTTATTATTGTTGTTTTTTGCTATATTTTATATCCATATTCTTTTACAATGCTATCTTAGTATATTAACTTATGACCAACATAAATTTCGCAAGCTCACCGGACATTGTAAGATATTATTGGGTTTACGGCCAAAAATATCGCTAACGGCGAAAATGCTTAAATGATAACACTATGTAACACAAATTTTGTTCCCGGATTGTATGTGTTACTTCTTAATTGCTTATGTTGTAAAAGTACAGAAAATGGCCATTATTCCCTTTAAACTTTGATTTTGTCACCTGGATAATGAAATTTAGAAATTAACCTATTTTCTATATAAAAACGGGCAAATTTGCACATTTTCATTTACATAAAGTCTGAATAAAACAACATATGAATCAAGATTTACATGTATTTGTACTAAAGTTATACAAAAATGTTTAGAAGTGAGTAGTTTTTCGAGATTTGCGACTGTAATGTAAATCACTTTCACATATCAGCCTCCAAATATAGTCTCCAATTATGTTTTCGTTATACGCTCCAAGGTCACAAAAGCAAAGTTTGAAGAGAAAAATAGGTCTTTTCCATTTACTTTAGTCATAAGCAATTAGGAAATAACATTTTCTGCCCAGAAACAAGAAAAAGTAAAAATTTTGTTACATAATGTAATTCAATGCATTCTACTACTTATGGATTTTAATGTGATGCATATTTTCTTATGAGATTATAAGATTATCTACTTTATGTCAGTTTGTTATATGTAATTTTCCCTCATTAATTTTATAAATTTATTTTTAGTTTTGATTTACACAATGAAATTACTTTTCATCAGAAAATTATTACTAATTTACATAATACGGACACTAAGGTCTTCAAGGAAGCAGAATCTGTACATGTATACAGTTTCATGTATGCTTAGCATGTATACGGTTTCATGTATGCTTAGCTACATACAGCTGGAGTTGACAGTCGATCGAAACATTCTATTTTTAGCTCGAACTACACACGATTAATGTCAAACCTCAAAACAAGATTATCAAACGCCCTGCACCTCGGGCGTTTGGAAACAACACGTTCCTTCATGTGAACACTGCTTCTCTTTACCTTGCTTTTTACTGTCCTAGCAGAAAAACTAATTTACATTTACTTTGTTTTATCCAACTAAAACAGTCGAAACTAGAGGGGTCCGCTATGGTAATAGAATTACAATAAATTCCAAACCAGAAGCATCGTTATGTATGTACTAATTTTTCTCCATATCATATATCATCCATATCATCCTTTCTCTAAATAAACTTACTATTTTACATTCTCTCGTGGGAAAGGAAGGCATGAGGTATTTTATGAGCCCCCGCATTCCTTTAAGAACAGTATAAGATACGATTTTTTTAAAATAATACGCTTTTATTTTAATATGATGAATTTTCCTATACGTATTTCAAATATGTTTAAAATGACTCTGTTTGTGTTAGCGCTGCACTTCTGTTCATTAACGTGGTTTTTAAATCTTTTAATAAATTCAAATAAAGTCGTGGTTCTGCTGTATGTGTCTGTTTATTTATAGTCGTGGTTCTGTTGTAAGTACATGTGGGTGTTTATTATAGTCGTGGTTCTGCTGTAAATACATGTGTCTGTTTATCATAGTCGTGGTTCTGTGTTAAATACATGTGTGTGTTTATTATAGTGTGGTTCTGCTCAAAGTATATGTGTGTGTATTATAATATTTCACGCGTGTTCATTATAATTTGTATATGTTTGTTTGTTTAACTTTTCTGTATTTAAAACAATGTATTTATTAGACTAAATATTTTGAGAAAATTGTCTTTGAATATTTGTTTTTATTTTAAAATTTATCAAATTCGCTTGTATATTTTTATTAATCATCAGTCAGTGTTTTCTGCGTCAGCTGTTCTATTTGTCCTTGTAACATGAAGGTAAAAACGGCAAAGAGGATCTATCGGAAACAATGGTTTTGTTTGTTTGTTTTGTTTTTTTGGAATTTCGCACAAAGCTACTCGAGGGCTATCTGTGCTAGCCGTCCCTAATTTAGCAGTGTAAGACTAGAGGGAAGGCAGCTAGTCATCACCACCCACCGCCAACTCTTGGGATACTCTTTTACCAACGAATAGTGGAATTGACCGTCACATTATACACCCCCACGGCTGGGAGGGCGAGCATGTTTAGCGCGACGCGGACGCGAACCCGCGACTCTCGGATTACGAGTCGCACGCCTTACGCGCTCGGCCATGCCAGGCCAAATGGGAAACAATGGAGTAAGGAACATTTTGATCTCTAACAACTTACTGGAGCTACACTTGTTAAAGACGTCGTTCGAGGTTTTAATACCACAAAAGAATGATAAGGTTAGGAGGATAAGTATTTGTCAGAGGGATCTACAGTTAAATATACATTGAAAAAGTAACATTATTCTACACAAGATTTTATTTAGCAATGTATTGGAAATGAATCGTTTGGTGTATCAGACCTCTTGAATCACAGAATGAAACAGTAGTAGATCTCTTGGATTTCAAAACTGGCGAGCCAGGTTCAAATCCGTACAAATAAATAATTTTTTTTCTGCATTCTAAGCTGCTGAATTATAAGTGTGACAGTCAGTCTCTTAGCGCGGATGATGGATGATATAGTGCTGCTACAAGTTACCTTCCCTTTGTTCAATAATTCAAAATTAGAGATGGCGACAGACAGCCTGAGTAACCTTGCTACAAATATAAAATAACATAAATATTTCGCACCAGTTGCATCTATTATCTGAGTATTACATTATTGATTATTACTTTATTTTCTAAACAGTTGGAAAGTTCTATGTCCGCAGACAATTAACTGAATTTCATTTTTGAAATTTTATATCAAAACACGTTATTTGTTTGTTTTTTTTAATTTCGCGCAAAGCTACACGAGGGTTATCTGCGCTAGCCGTTCCTAATTTAGCAGCGTAAGACTAGAGGGAAGGCAGCTAGTCATCACCACCAACCGTCAACTCTTGGGCTACTCTTTTATCAACGAATAGTGGGATTGACCTCACATTATAACGACCCCACGGCTGGGAGGGCGAGCATGTTTAATGCGACCGTGATTCAAACCCGCGACCCTCAGATTACGAGTCCAACGCCTTAGCGCACCTGGCCATGCTGGGACACGCTGGTGTTATAACAATAAAGAAAATATGTACGCATGGAAATAGTATACCTTAGGCGATGATTTTTTATGTCATTTAATATTCCAATTATTGTTCCAATTAATTATATTCTGTTTGCCATAATAATTTATAGTTTTACTTAATTATCTTCTATTTGCCATAACAATCTACCATTCCAAATAAGTATATACTGTTTGCTATAATAATCTATTGTTCCAATTAATTATCTTCTGTTTGTCATAACAATCTACCATTCCACTTATTTAACTTCTGTTTCACTTAATCATTAACTGTTTGTCTTATAAATATTCTATAACATTCAATAATATATTCTTTTACTCTTGTGATTGAGCATTTCAAATAACTAAATCGTGTCCCTTTCTCAGCTTGAATCATAACAACATTAGGCATAAAAATATTCCTTATAAATTTGGATATCTGGCTACTTGGTAAATAACTGTATTGGGAATTATTTAATGAACTCTGGCTTTTAATATTATAGGGATCCAACCTCATCGTTTTCTTAAGCAATTTTTTAAACTTATATATTTGAAAACGGCTGGAATTGGTAGAGAAGGCACTAATAAAGGAGCGAACAACGTATTCGTGCCTTTTCTACCCATTCCAGCTGTTTTTAAATATATAATTTTCTCTACAAGTGGGTTTTCTTGTCATCACAGATTTTTTAAAACTGTTTATGCATCAGATTACTTATGCGTTCACTGGTTTTTAATTACAGAGTGGTCCCTTAAACCACTTAAATCATAAAAACATTTCGATCAAACATACGAAACCTATTGTTTGTTTGTTTGTTTTGGAATTTCGCACAAAGCTACTCGAGGGCTATCTGTGCTAGCCGTCCCTAATTTAGCAGTGTAAGACTAGAGGAAAGGCAGCTAGTCATCACCACCCACCGCCAACTCTTGGGCTACTCTTTTACCAACGAATAGTGGGATTGATCGTGATATTATAACGCCCCCATGGCTGAAAGGGCGAGCATGTTTAGTATGACGGGGATTCGAACCCGCGATCCTCAGAGTACAAGTACCTTAACGTCGCCAGCTATTGTTGGAATCCTCTCTGTATTTCACATGGAAACTGATAATTTCACACCTATGTTTCGGTCAGTTTTTTTTACAAGCGGTATTGTAACACGGAAAATCATATAATTCCTCAACTTAGCGAAATTTATGAACCGCGTTGATAGCGAAGAAATAAAAACAAATAAAAATCCCTAATGTAAGATTTAAACATTCTTGTTGTCCTTAATTTTTTGATATAGTTTTACGTCTATGAAAAGAAGGAAAACTGATTTCTTCGCATCCGTTCTAACATTTTCAAAAACAAATTTCTGTCAGTTACGCCTCAAATATGTTGAACATTGTGTCTTCATCATGAACTAGTAGTGCCATCTAGGAGTAACTTGGAAACATATGCAATAAAGTTTCTTGATGAAGACAAACCAACTTGAAACAAAAATGTTTCTCAGAACGGCTGTTATTGATACTAACACTTTTAATGATAAGCAGAGAACAACGTTTCGACCTTCCTTTGTTAGCCTGAAAATGGCCTAGGAAGGTTGAAACGTTGTTCTCTACTTATCAATAAAAGTTTTAATATCCATACCAGCCGTTCTGAGATACATACACTAAAGTTTGTCATCCAGCGGAAAAGCAGTGAGGTTACCGACTTACAATGCTAAATATGTGGAGCTCGATTTTTCTCAGTGGGCACAGATAGCTCATTGTAGCTTGCATTATAACAAATAAATAAATCGTCGTTATTTCAAATAACATATTCCCACACAAGAATATAAATTGACAATTAGTGATTATATGGATTTTATTGGGGGGAAAAAGTTTGGAATTGGTTGCACTCGGACGTCAACATTTACCAATATTAAGAAAATTTGAACGAATAACAATAATTCCTTTCTTTTACACCTAGATGGCAACACGATTCGAAGAATATTACTTAATATTTGTGATTTTATTTCTTCCTTTTAAATGTGGAAATAATCCCTAAAGTAATTAAAACTACAAATTGTTTGTTTGTAATTAAGCACAACGTTACACAGTTCGTTAACCGTGCTTTTCCCACACTGAGTATCAAAACCCAATTTTAGCGTTATAAATAAGTTTTCAGAATTACCACATTGGGGCTTCAAAAACGCTTATCTTAAGAATAAAATCTATGGAAAAAGTATTACCTCTGTTTCTGTTAAAAATCTTAATGAAATGAGTAGTTCATGAGCATATCCAACTAAACGTTAGCTATTTGTAAGTTTAGATGTAGTAAAAAAATTTATAAAAGTGAGCATGATGTAGAAATGGCAAAACCTATAAAATCACTAAATAAGAAGGCAAATCTTTCCAACAGTTATTACATTTTTTGTCAGTTGTATGAATTCGGGTTTGAATAAAATCGTTTAATCTAAATAGTGCTACAGTGGCTAACAACCATAAACTTGTAAAATTGACTCAGCACTTACAGGCTACTTATGTAGTGATTTTTGTACGATTTTAGTGTATTTATTCCTACCTTGTTTTTGTACTTTCGTGACATTACCATTTCTGCACCATAATTAATTCTTGGAATATTTTATTACTTGTTCCCCTCTTTTATTTCTTTTAAACAATCTCACTGAAGTAGGTTGATAAGTGAACGTCTATTTTACTAGTAGAAATGCCGCTTTACGAGCAACTGTTTGTGTTAGTAATTACTAATCGAAGTATTCAGACCTCGTTGAAAGAGAGAAACAGTGAACGTTTTCTAAAAAACAAACTTTTTTTTTTCCTGGGAGGTACTGCGTGGCAAAAAGATTCGAATCGCGCTCTTTAATCATACACAACTCATGGTAGCAGAATGATTCTACGTGAAGCTTAAAATTTTCACAAAGTATTGTGGTATAAATTGTAATGTTTAATATATTAAAAGTGATACAGATTACTGAAAAAATTACAGTCCTTTCAAGAACTACAGTATTACATTTAAAAATTACATCAATACATATATAATCAAACCCTTACGCAGAGTCCTGGTGAAAGTCGTGCTCTTGTTAGGGAGTGCATTTATTTAAAAGTGTGTAACACAATAAGTCATGATTATTGCACATCCTACAGTTATTTTCTAAATTGTCTAAACCTTGAATACCCAAACGTAAATAAATACTCATATACTCCCTACGTCCATTATAGTAAGGTGTTTATAATTCAATGATAATATATATGTAATAAATATCCCATTAGTTTCTCTAATTTTGAAATACATTGGGGAACAGCGAATGTCGACTGGTTCCTTCAAGAAAGCAAAAGTACCCCAGATCACTGGGCCAACGGTAGGGGACATAAACAGAGCCCACCCCTTCCAACTTCACCCGAACTCACTGGGTGTGTATACAACTAATGCCACATGACATGATCAGAGCAATTAAGACAGAAGTCATCATACGGATTCTAGGTTGAAGTATGTTACCACGCATACATACATAGCTGAAAGGCTCGACCTCACTGAAAATTTGCATAAAAGTGTCTTAGTATATAATGTACTGGGCAGTACATAAAACTGGTGTTTTAAATTCAGAGATCAATAACGTATACACAGATCTGTCAGTTGCATAAATATTTGATCTCCTTTATATTTTGAATTTAATTTAGATTATTCTTTATTTATTTATATTTTTGCTGAAATTCGTTTAGTAGATATCATGTTTGTGCAATGAAGTCACAAACTGTTGTTATATAAAAATAGATTGTGCTGCCATCTAATTCCCAGAAATTAAACTGTTTTTATGAAATATGGAAATAATGTATGCTTATAAATTTATCTCACTGCTAAGTAGCAGTTTTTCTTCTCATTATTTCACCCAAAAATACGATGAACATAGAAGAACAGAATAATATTAGAATTATATGAGCTGTAAAACACTCGATAAAAGCAATTAGGTACTCAAATAAAGCAATAATAGATTGAATGCAGTGGTCATTTCATTCTCGACCTATCCCAGATACATAGGATTAAAGTGATTTGATATATAATGTTCCCAAGTGCCCTTTAAATGCTTTTCTGTTGAACTAAAAAGGCTGCAAAAAGTTTGCTCATTTTTTGTCAAGTGTGGGAGAAGGAAAACAAAGATGAACACTTTGGTGCTTTAGCTAATTCCTTATTCTCTATTTTAGCAACATTTTCACTGATGTTGGGAGTTTCACAAGTAGTAAAATAATTATAATGATAATTAAATACTGAAACAAGACAATAACCCAACTTTAGCAGCTGTTTATAAGCATTATAAAGTAATAGACTGAATGCAATGTCCATTTTTTTTCTCAGCCCATCTCTACATACTATATTTAGTAATGACGAGTTAGACTCATTTCATTTTATTCAGTTTCTAAGTCTATATTAATTTACATGTATTATTGGTCTTGTAGTTTTGGTGCAAACTTTTTTTCTTTGTTGATAAGATTGCACCAAAGATCATCCATGATGATTCTTGCTTAATAATATTTACTGAACGATTCTGAACACTATTGCACTCATTGAAATATGTTAATTTGATCGAAACAAAAACAACGGCATTAAAAAGCTGGTGTTTTGTTAACAAGTGGAGATTTCGTATTACTGTTTTATTCAAAATATGTTCCTTCATGCTAATAATAGATCCTAGCAATACTACAATATGTACTTTTCTTTTCTTTATCCTCTTTACTCTGCGCGTGATGATTAACTGGAAATGTTTACCACTTCACGCTAATTGCACAGACCTTCTGCTGAAGGAAATTTATTGTTAGATACTACAAATTGTCATCTGATATATATAAAATCTAGCGTGTGTCAAGTCACGCTTGATTTGTCAAAATAAGTGGAGTCACAAAGCCAAAATGAATTTATCCAGATAGAATAGTTTGATTGCTGCCTGTCCATTACGATTTTATGGGGGTGCAAGAGGGCCTTAAGGGGGTTTAATGAAACCTTATAAGTGTAGTGAGTGTTGGTATAATCCGCCTAAAATAAAGACGTTGTATGAGATCACCTGATTTAGAGCCAAGTACATAAAATTTATCATGACACTAAAAATATCGGTTTTGTCTCAAATTTAAATGATGAATTAAGATATATTCTGTTTTATTGGGAACTGTATAGACAACAAAACTACAAACATATGTCGAATTTTTAATTTAAAGATAGTTGATTAAAGAGGTTTGTTGTCTGTACATTTTATTTTATACTTTCAATACATAGACTAAAAAACAATATTAGGTTATACAGTAAAACCTGTCTAAGCCGAAAAATGTATAGGGCGGAAACCTGTACAACCCGGAAATATCAAAATTTCGCAGCATTATCTTAAGATTTCTTTTATAAAAAGCTCCCCTAAATGGCGTAACCTGCGTAAGGCGGACGGAAAATTATTTTTCACCTACCTCATCTATCAACAAGTAGGATTAGAACCTGAGTAAGGCAGAAAAAATGTTTTTGATTAAATATTAAAAAGTTCTTGTTTAGTTAACAATTTGTTTAAATATTAATAAATTCCTGTTTAATTAATAATTTGTTTAAATATTAATAAATTCTTCTTCAATGAATAATTTGTTTACATATTAATAAATTCTTCTTCAGTGAATAATTTGTTTACATATTAATAAATTCTTGTTTAATGAATAATTTGTTTACATATTAATAAATTCTTGTTTAATGAATAATTTGTTTACATATTAATAAATTCTTGTTTAATGAATAATTTGTTTAAATATTAATAAATTCTTGTTTAATGAATAATTTGTTTAAATATTAATAAATTCTCGTTTAATGAATAATTTGTTTAAATATTAATAAATTCTCGTTTAATGAATAATTTGTTTAAATATTAATAAATTCTTGTTTAATGAATAATTTTTTTAAATATTAATAAATTCTTGTTTAATGAATACTTTATTTAAATATTAATAAATTCTTGATTAATGAATAATTTGTTTAAATATTAATAAATTCTTGTTTAATGAATAATTTTTTAAACATTAATAAATTCTCGAACATTTTGTTACAGTAAGTATTGGTTAAATATATTCTCTTTTTTTCTGCCGTCATTATTTTTGCAGTTAAATTAGATTCATAATTTGTAGAAATATATTTGTCTTCTAAGTGCAAAATTCTACTCTTTAAATAATTCTCATGAAAAAATAAATTCCTATCTTTCCTAATTTTAAAATTTAGGGAAAATTTACTTAATACCCTCATTTTAATAAAAAGCTACTAAATACCCTTTTTTAAAAGTTGTTTGTTATGACGATTCTAGTGAAATCCAAACTCTGATTGAGAAGATTGATAAGATGATTCTGTGAACGTGGAAAGTTTTGTGAATAAGAATTTTTAACACAAACTGATGAAATTGATTTAAAATCTATAATAGAATCACAAGATGGTAACAGTGTGAGAGATTCAGAAGATGAACAAAATGAAAAAGATAATGAGGAAATAGAAATTCCTACTTCATCACAAGTGTTAAGTTATATTAACGCTATCAAATTGTATGCAAAAATGAAAGGGGAAAATGAACTTCATGAAAAGACCTTATAGAATTGGCATTCTCTTGTAATTGCATGAGAAAGTCCATTAAAGAAAAACCAAACAGTTGAAATTGGACACTTTTTCCAAATAAATTTGATTAAGATTTTGTGTTGTTATGTTTATTTTTGTTCTTATTCTAATAAATATAGCATAAACAGTATAATACCTTTATTCACAAACGTCTTACTTCCCTTAAGTCCACTCAAAAATTATATATAATTAAGGAAATGCATGTTTACTGTCAAATCCGAAAATTTTACTCGGTCCCGTGCGATTTCGCCTTAGACCGGTTTTAATGTATTTTGTTTTTAAGCAACATGGCATAAAAGCCATTGCTGAAATGTAGTGTTATCAAAACTCATTGGCTTTTCTATATATCAGAAGTTTTTAACCTAACTAATTTTTACTAATAACTATTCTATGAGCACGTCACGAATTCATTTTTTAAATTATCTTAAATGATTGGCTCACAAAGAGACTGTGTCAGGAAGTGAAGTTACAAAAGGAATTTACCGACGATTGGTATATGGTTTACCTTAGAGACTGTGTTAGAGACTGGTTACAAAAATGTAACACCTACCTTAGAGCCTGTGTCTGTTGACATCGAATGAGATCTGCTACGAAACATTTCTATTACTTTGGAAACTGGCCCATTCTTACTTTCGGAACCAGATCTCTGGCGATGGAAGCCATCTTGTGCAAAAGGATCCAGGTGAGTTACTGAATTAGCAGTACCAAGAGATCCCTGTGTCTGAGAATAAGTCTGTGTTAGAGATTTTGATGAACTGCTCCCACCTGGTGAGGTGGGAGAGAACGTGTGCTGTACGGAGTTTTTTATTGTCGACATAATGTTAGGTTTTTGACGCTTGCTATCTGATTTCGAACGAGGACGAAATGTATCCAATATGGCTGCTTTCCGTGCAGGACTAATTGCCGACAGAACATCATCACCTGAGGGTCGTCTCATACGGTTGTCTGCTAGGGTTTCTCGGAGAGTAGCCAGTTTGGACCCTCTAGGAAGTGACTGACTCCCATACCTCTCTGGATAAGATTCTTTTGGGGTGGTCATCTGGTCAAAATCTTCCGTTACTATAATGGGCAAGACAAACGCTGTGGTGACCTGTAAGATCAGATAATTAACAATTTATCAAACAGATATGATAAGTCTTGAACTGTCGATGTTTTCTTAGATTACAATGAAAATTCTGCATGAATAAATTGCGATTCTCATACATAACATTTTTTATAAATAAGTTGTGATTAATGTTTAGTACAACAAATAAACTGATTAGCATATATCACAGAAAATAAATTATGGTTAACATTTATTGTAACAAGTAAACTATAGTTTGCTTGTTTTTTTTTAATTTCAAGCAAAACTACACGAGAGCTATCTGCGCTGGTCGTCCTTAAGTTAGCAGTGTAAGACTAAAGGAAAGGCAGCTAGTCATTGCCACCCACTGCCAGCTATTGGGTTACTCTTTTACCAACGAATAGTTGGATTGGCCGTAATATAATAGCGCTCCCACGGCTGAAAGGGCGAGCATGTTTGGTGCGACAGAGATTCGTACCCGCAACCCTCAGATTACGAGTCAAGCGCCCTAACCACCTGGCCTCGTCGGGCCACAGATCAGTAACTAAGCCTCATTCGTGTAGTTTTTCATCTGTTTATCTATGAAAAGATTGTGACGTATTGGAAATAATTCAGATTTCTTTTATATATGACCAAGTAAACGGATTTGACTGACACTCTTATAGCGTATCGACGGCCCCAAAGAGAGTAACACATTTTTACAGCAAGGAGCCGCGAAATATTAATCCTCAGATTCAAAGTTCGAGCATGCAAACCTTTAAGCCACACCCAGTCCATGAGATTCTGGTTGAAACACGAAAGTCACTAACGATGAATAAACCTCGGCTGTTCAGGGAAACTATGACATCAACGTTTAAATGGTTTAAAGCACCCTATTAATCTACTCAAGAGCTCAGAGTTAGCCCCATTTATACAGTTTACATATAAAGCTGAAATGAACATTTATTTTTAATCACAAGTGTAGTTGAAAAAAAGAGACTTGTAGTAATAGACAGTTGTGGTAAATCGTTAACTGGAAGACATTACATGAATATCCCATTCCTTGACAGCTTCTTGTCTTTCGATTTGATATTTTCGATCAAAATGGTATCTTATACCAACAAAGTTAAGTACGTTTGTACATTTACCATAGAAGGCGTCAATTGTAAAATATTAACAGGATTAACATCTACAAACTGTGGACCTAACTACCAGGTTACCACCTTCTTTCCCGAAGATAATAATAACGTATTTAAATTATCAGAACAGCGAATTTCCAAATCGTTGCTTTGCCATCAACTGACCACCATTTATTCGGCTTTCGGTGATTAAAGCTAGACTTAAATACGATTTATTACGTCGGAAAATAAAAGGATTAAAAAACTATATTCGAGCACAACTGCCCTTGAGATACTCCAGCATACGAAATTAAAGTGACAGATTATTTTGCAAAACGTAATAAATTTCAAGAGTTCTGGTTATTAATGTACGAACTTGCAGGTCGAGAAGTACAAAGTTCGAACCGCCACTTTATACATTCCGTCAGGTGTGGGGTAATTTTAATTGGGAGAGTCAATTCGGCCATTAGATAAAGAGTAATCCAGTGGTGGTCGGTGCTACTTACTAGTTGCCTTCGTTCAGTAACCAGTTCTGAAAACGGGATGGCTATGGCTGAGCCGTAGTCCATCCTTAGAGATAGGTACCATAGGATGGTGCCTCGGGCGTCAAATACTCAAGGACTCTGGTGAGAGTAGAAGCGCTGGTTCATTTTTTAATCGTAGAATGCTAACCAAGCTATTCCTTGCCCTGACTGAATCCTGTGACTTAGACATTCAACCGGTGTCACATAACTTACTATCCTGGTCATTTAACCCACGTGTGACATAAGGTACTATTTTCGTCATTTAGCCCCTGTGTCACATAAGATACTAATCCTGGTCATTTAGTTTCTGCGTCGTTTAAGACACTATTCTCGTTGAAAATATCACATAACAAGTACGTTTTCTTTGGAAGTGAGGTTGTCTGAAAATGTTAACATGAAATTGTATGGTAAGTACACGTTCAGCTATAACCATAAACGATTAAGTAAACTTATTTATTTTACTGGATGATATAACATAAGCCAACTACATTAAAAACTGATCAACTTGGATACAAAACTATTTACGGAAAATCAGGACTAGAAGATGCAAGATAATGAACACGAACCAACAACGCTGATATTTAGTATTTATTTCTAGCCAAATATTTTTCATATTATATTAAAATCTGATGAAGACAAAGATAAAAATATTTGACTTCTTGCGTGCAGGACGTTTTACATGACAATTATTGTACTAGGTTCTACACCTGAGAACAATGTAGAAGAGGATAACCTATTATCCAGCAATAGCACTTCCTTTAATTATATAGTCATATAATATTACTTCATTTAATTATGTAGCCCAACAATATTACTTTCTTTAATATAGTCCAGCAATACTACCTCCACTAAGTGTATAGCCTAACAATACTACTTCCTTTAATTATATAGTCCAATAATATTACTTCATTTAATTATATAGCCTAGCTATACCACTTCCCTTAATTATATAGTCTAGGAATGTTACTTCCTTCAGTTATATAGCCGAGCAATATTACTTCCTTTAACTGTATAGCCTAGCTACGCCACTCGTCTCAAAATCAAAATTGGACACAGCTTGAAACATCTTATCCTAATTAACATGAACGTGTGTGACAAACGCAAGATTACATATACATACAGTTAGCGTACTTGTTGTAAAGGCTGGCGAAAGCTTTTATAATATATAAAAACCAGAAAAAAATATTACCTTATGTGATTATCCTGATGTCCAGGTACGCTAGAAATTTCAAAAAGAAAGCTAAGTCATTTGTCCTCCGCTTAGCGCTTGTATAGCATTAGCTACAATGAAACAAATGGGCAGCTGTTTAACTCCGTGTGATAACAGTCACAAAGTTCAACTCAGTTCAGTGGGTAAAGTGGGGTATAAAAATATCACCTACTTGGCCCTAGAAGATGTTAAACTGATTCAGCTTAGTGTAAGAAATACACGGAGTTGTTTTGATTGAAACCAACTTGTTTGTGTGTATAGTGGGTTGCTGGGTGAAATGATTTCAACCAGTGGTGCAAAAAGATTCGATACACAAAAACCAAAACGATTTAATTATCTCAGAAGATTATTGGTAGGGGAAACGCCAAACGGATCGAATAAATTAGTTAGAAGTCAATTCAGGATATTATATCTACAGGCTTCAAAATATAGAAACATTATATAAAGTGTACAGTCTGATGTACGGGATTTGGGCAGACCAGAAACTAAACCTTTTTAAGAACAGCTATTGATCGAACGTCCCGATTTTTATATTTTTTAAAATCGTTCGATTCTTTCTCTCTATTCCTCAAACAGTACTAAGTTAGGTTAGCAATGACACCTCCTTTATCGGGGAATATCACATTGATATCTTCAAAATAATGAAGTTCAGCATTATTTAAGTTATTGGTAGGTTTATGGCCTTACAAGGCTAAAATCTGGAATCAAAGTCTTGCAATAAAGAAACAATGTTTAAAGGAGAGTTAATATGATATTAATTGCATATACATAAGCAAGACAATTCCCTCCGATTTCGTCTTCACGGCAATGCTAGCCAAAGTACAGTTATGTTAACGATTAAGAGATTTCTCTTGTGCACAAACTTTCTAAACACCCCAGAAAAAATTTCCTCAACAATAATTTGTAACTTCCTAACAAACTGTGTATTGTTTCAGAGTTCGTTTCGTTGACTGTCCACGTGTTTCCAAAGTTCACAGATTAAAAACAAAGCATTCTGTTGATAAAACTGCTACCACCACCCTCCTCCAATTTACTACTTCCTCCCACCAAGACAGATAAAAATAAAACTTTTTCTCCCACACACAACCCAGAATTATCTCTAGACACAGTTTCTAAACCTAAAATTCTCTTTCAGTATGTAATCCACTTCCAACATATTCACTCATACAATAGTTTCACTTAAGATCACATATGTTATTAATATTAAATTCCACTTGACAATAGGTGTTTATTAATGACCACAGCATCGATAAGGATTGGCCTTTGCCTAGTAAAGCCATTTCAATCACATGAAGAAATCACAGGTCACAAATTAACTACTTTACGATCATTACAACTGGATGTGTAGACCTTCAACATTTCATTATAAAAAATGTTCTAAACGTAAAACACCATCTTGATCCAGATCTACAGACATACTTTCAACTGAAACTGTTCTAATTGTAAAACACCATCTTGATCCAGATCTACAGACATACTTTTAACTAAAACTGCTATAATTGTAAAACATCATCTTGATCCAGATCTACAGACATACTTTCAACTAAAACTGCTATAATTGTAAAACATCATCTTGATCCAGATCTACAGACATACTTTCAACTAAAACTGCTATAATTGTAAAACATCATCTTGATCCAGATCTACAGACGTACTTTCAACTAAAACTGTTCTAATTGTAAAACATCATCTTGATCCAGATCTATAGACATACTTTCAGCTAAAACTGCTATGATTGTAAAACATCATCTTGATCCAGATCTACAGACGTACTTTCAACTAAAACTGTTCTAATTGTAAAACATCATCTTGATCCAGATCTACAGACATACTTTCAGTTAAAACTATTCTAATTGTAAAACATCATCTTGATCCAGATCTACAGACATACTTTCAGCTAAAACTGCTATGATTGTAAAATATCATCTTGATCCAGATCTACAGACATACTTTCAACTAAAACTGCTATAATTGTAAAATATCATCTTGATCCAGATCTACAGACATACTTTCAACTAAAACTGCTATAATTTTAAAACACCATCTTGATTCAGATCTACAGACATACTTTCAACTAAAACTATTTTAATTGTAAAACATCATCTTGATCCAGATCTACAGACATACTTTCAACTAAAACTATTTTAATTGTAAAACATCATCTTGATCCAGATCTACAGACATACTTTCAATTAAAACTGTAAAACACCATCCTGATCCAAATCTACAGACATACTTTCAATTAAAACTGTTCTAATTATAAAACACCATCCTGATCCAAATCTACAGACATACTTTCAATTAAAACTGTTCTAATTATAAACCACCATCCTGATTCCAAATATATAAATATCTTTCCAAATAAAACTATTATAATTAGCAAATTGACAAATAAACATAAATTAATACTTCTTTTATCTTAAATTCCAGCTATTTTATTAATGTTGTATTTCCACTTTGCGTTATTTACCTACATATTTTCCTTCTGGTGAGTTATTTTATAAAATATAATATTTTTATTTCATATATTTCTTTAAAATTTAAGAATTATGTCTAAATAATCGACTGTAAACAACTTCTTTTCGTTTTAACAATTGTCTTTGTTACTGGTTTACACCCCCTTCTTCTTAATTAATCTTTAAAAAACCAAAAACAAGCGGAAATCCTCAAGGAGCGCGACACTCGAAATTATTTAAGGCAGGATTATAGTAAATTAATCCATGAAACTTTAGGCGTGGCCAAATGCATCAATCGAATGGATTTGCCCTGCTGATTTCAAAACTGTAGGTTGATCTCAAATCGGTCAAGAAACGACTGAACTATAATCTAAAAGTTTGTACCTGAAAAACAGAACAAAAATTCAGATCCGTTCTATGAGCCGCAATGCCGCGACTAATCAGTACTCTCTCGTGTTTTCTTTTCACCAGCTCTACTGTCAGAAATACTTGCTCTGCCGACAGGTATAACCTTGTGCAGATAGCTATTAGGCCTGCGGTGTTTTTTGGACTTTTCTGACAGTTCTACAATAACGTGCTTAAACTTAAAATTGAATAATGTTTACCATCCATGAGAAATATTATTTTATCGGAATTTTAGTTTTAAAAACGAGCTGTCATCACAACATTACATCAGAGAGTAGATTTTAATGAAGTGTTTCTTTGCACACAGTTATCAATGAAAGTGTCTTGTTTTTCTGTTGCAACATTCATCATATTTTCACTGAAGAAAAACAAATATATTTGTTTAGGTTTGTTGTTGATTGTTTTATATTTGAAACTTACTCGTTTTTCGTAAGTTTTATTGGTTAAATCTAAAACATATTTTTTAGAAATTTCAATTGTTTTACTTATTACTCAACTATAAAAATACTGCCTAATTATAAAAAGTTTACCCATTTATGACTGATGATTGTTATTGCTGTAGTTTCCGAGATCCGAGTTTTGAACGTACACATCACAAGATGTATTATAATAATAGTTTTGTGCCCCATTTATGCCAGGCGTGGGGTGCGTGTATACCCGATTCGGGTTTATTACTCATCAGAATCTCTACCAACCTACCCTCAAGTTTAAATTATTTTAGGCAGAAATCAAGTAAATTAATCTTCGACACCTTGGGCGTGGTTAAATACAAAAATCAAAAAAGTTTTATCTGCTGAGTCCAATATTCTAATTAGTTATCAAATTAACAGATGACGAAGCTATGAGCTAAAAGTTTGTACTTAAAAAAAAAAGAAGTCTCATATACGTTTTATGAGCCCTTCTGTCGCGGCTAAAAACCTAACAACAGAAATAATACAAAATTAAGGACAATCAAAAAGAATAATTATATTGGAAATTATTTGCGATAATTAAATTATCGCATAATAAAATTATGTCATTAAATACATGACAAGAGCAAAAGTATTGACAAATTTATACGTTATTATAAGTTATGGAATTATACGCGTACGGAATTATTAAATTAACATGTCGTTTTGAACGTGGCTACAATTTTTTTTCTAACTTTCTCACCCTTGCAAAATGCTAGTCATGAAATTTAATAAACACTCGGGTATTTTATCATCAGCACCCACCAACCATTCTTCTACTGAGTGATGTCCACGAGACACCAGAATCCAAAACCAGTTTGGAGGAGGTAATGAGGTCCCCCGCTGGTACAGCGGTAAGTCTACTGATTTACAACGCTAAAATCAGGGGTTTGATTCCCATCGGTGGACTTCGCAGTTAGCCCAACGTGGCTTTGCCGTAAGAAAAACTCACAGGAGGTAATGGGAAATGGTAGCGACAAACACAGTGTTTTTACACTAAAAACACTTGTCTCTCCACCGTCGGAGTAACACTGAAAAATTGCTAAACCTTTATTTTCTAAAGTAATTTCCAGGAGTTATTGGTGTATTCAGTTCTTTGTCTGCTTAAGCAAGTTCGTAGAATATTTCGCGTTTCATTTCACAGTCTGCCCTTTCTCACTATAAACATCACAGTATAACCATCGCGTATTTTAGAGTTGCTTTATGGACAAGTTTAGACAAATTGATATCATTTTTCGATTTTTAAATGTCGTGTCACTGAACAAGAACCAAGAATCTCCAACTTACAAGTTACGTTTCGACATTATTATTTGTTTACATAAGCCTGAATACTGGAGTACTTGACATGGAAATAATAATAATAAAACGTTGAGGTGTCTACGGTTAAGGTTGCTGAAATAGTTCAAGTCCCGTTTCACTTCCACTCCGGACCTAAGCTAATGTGGTTTACAAGTTTCTTTCCGGAATTCAACTGGTTAATAATTTTAATAGTTGACACGAAAAAGCACACGAACTGTTCAAATCTAACCACAATATACGATGTAAACAAACGGTTAAGTGTAATACCACACCTTAACAAATGGAAGAGTGTAATACCACACAAAAAATACATACTCAGTTTTTATGCAACATTGGCTAGCCTAAGACATTCCACTATGTTGTCATTTGGTATTTGTTTCTCACCTTTGGTAATGTCTGGTTTTAAATTATTCCTGTATCTCGTAGTTCTATTCAGGTTTAACGTGGGAGGGGACTTTAGGTTAATGTCCTCTAGCTGTGATAGTCACTTTGGGTCACTTTCCTTTTTAAGCAAACGAGTTATCTGCTTGAGGATACTGAACTGGTTTCGACGACTGAGTAACTGAAACACCGGTCAAACACATTACAGTGGACATTCTTTTTTCTCGAGACCGATACGCATTTGGAATACAGGTGTATTTGGTGATACCCATGTCCTCTCCAACTATTGTTCCCTACTTTAGCAGTGAAATACCAGATAAAACTCAGCTAGTCAACACCACCCATTGCCAACTCTTAGGATACTCTTTAACCAACGAGTAGAAGGATTGGCCGTCGAATTATAACGCTCCCAAGGCTGAAAGGGCAAGCATCTTCAAGGATAGGGATTCTAGCCCGCGACGTACAGATTACGAGCCGAGCAACCTAACAACCAAGTCATGTCAGGCACATCCATAAAATTCTAACACGTAATAGATGCCAGGTCAGCTTTCAGCTTCCATGGGGTCACGGCCATTATTATAACTTATACACAATATACGTATTTCCCAAAAAACTTCGTGTTATCAAAGTTCAGGTAATTAACGTACACGTCACGTATGTTTAAATATGAACGTATTTATGTATTGCACTGAGCGACTGATCTACAGTCTCATTCGTCCTGTAATCGTTTACTGCCACCAGTGTGTGTCGTGCACGGAGATCGTGACGGAAATAGTATTTGCATGTTTTGTTTAATGAAAATCCCCTAAACTTATCCGCCCTATTTTTAAGATGCTTTGTAGTATCGCACGGATTCGAAGCCGGCTCGATAGCTCCCAAATCCAGAGCTCTACCATATGACCATTTCTCGCTCTATCAATCCATTCCAATCCATAATGACATTAATTTCGTACTTAACATACAGAGTGCTCGACAATTAAATAATTTCCAATCACCTTGTTCATGGTTTAAATATATTACAACCATAAATTAGTGCGTAGTACAAGTTCAGAGACATGCATGTTCATATTAAGGACTATTACTGGCATTTAGCACTTTTCACACCTTTGCCGGAATTTCGAAACAAAAATAAAAAAATTCAGTTTCAAACTACAGTGACATCAAAAAGCGCTCGAAAAGTAACGTATTTAACATTTACAAACTATCACACGCATTACCAAACTTGATAACAAAGACGAGCCTAATAAGCTTGCAGTACGACTTATACTATTTTAAATGAACGTTAAGTAACATAACTATGTATTGTGTCTGTGTGTTTTACTTATAGCAAAGCCGCATTGGGTTGTCTGCTGTGTCCACCGAGGACAATCGGACCACTTATTTTAGCGTTGTAAGTCCGCAGACTTAACACTGTCTCAGCGGAATACTTATGTTTTGTAGTGCGTTATGTTCCAATGTTCTAAGTGATAAAATGTGGTATATTATATTAAAGTATTCTAGCAACAATAACAAGGGTACAGTGTTTGATTCAGTACACTAACAATACTTCTAACAACAATAACGAGGAAAAGTGGTTGATTTAGTACACTAACAATATTTCTAACAACAATAACAAGGGTACAGTGTTTGATTCAGTACACTAACAATACTTCTAACAACAATAACGAAGGAAAGTGGTTGATTCAATATACTAACAACACTTCTAAGAACAATAATAATGTTAAAGTGGTTAGCTCATACAATAACTAGAGTACAGTATTTGATTCAGTACACTAACAATACTTCTAACAACAATAACGAGGGAAAGTGGTTGATTCAGTAGATTAACAATACTTATAAGAACAATAATAATGGTAAAGTGGTTAGCTCATAACTTCTAACTACAATAACAAGAGTACAGTGTTTTATTCAATACACTAAGAATACTTCTAACAACAATAACGAAGGAAAGTGGTTGATTCAATATACTAACAATACTTCTCAGAACAATAATAATGTTAAAGTGGTTAGCTCATTACTTCTAACTACAATAACAATGGTACAGTGTTTGATTCAGTACACTAACAATACTTCTAACAACAATAACGAGGGAAAGTGGTTGATTCAGTATATTAACAATACTTCTAAGAACAATAATAATGGTAAAGTGGTTAGCTCATAACTTCTAACTACAATAACGAGAGTAGTGTTTTATTCAATACACTAACAATACTTCTAACAACAATGACGAAGGACAGTGGTTGATTCAATATACTAACAATGCTTCTAAGAACAATAATAATGTTAAAGTGGTTAGCTCATTACTTCTAACTACAATAACGAGAGTACAGTGTTTTATTCAGTACACTTACAATACTTCTAACAACAATAACGAGGGTAAAGTGTTGATTCAGTACACTAACAATACTTCGAACAATAATAACGAGGGTAAAGTATTGATTCAGTACACTAACAATACTTCTAACAAATTTATATGCAAAAACGACTCGTTTGGGTTGAGAAAATATTTTACATAGAAGAGCGAACAACGTTTCGACCTTCTTCGGTCATCGTCAGGTTCACAAAGAAAGAGGTAACTGACCGGAAGCTGACCACATGTTTGAAAGGGGTTGTGTAACTGAGTGTCGGAACGTAGAGGGCGGTATTAGATGTTTGAATATATAATTTTATTTTATTTTATTATATTAATATAGGTATAAAGGCGTTCCTTTATATTGGTTTATTTTGGGTTTAAGTTGTTGTATAAGTAAGGCTTCTTTAATTTTGCGTTTGTTTATGTTTGTTTCTTTATTTACTATTTGAGTGTTTTCTATGGTTATGTTGTGTTTATTTGACTTGCAGTGTTCGAAAACGTGTGAAGGTGACTTTTTATGTTCTTTGAATCTGGTTTCCATTTTTCTACTTGATTCTCCAATATAGAAGTCGTGGCAGTTATCACATTGTATTTTATAAATAATGTTGGTGTGGTGTTTGTCAGTGTAGTTTTTACATAGTATAGACTTCAGTTTTGTGCCTGGTTTTTGAATAAATTTCGTATTAACTGGAATGTCATATTTTGTTACTAGTTTTTGCCAAATGTTGGTTATTTGTTTGCTGATGTCAGGAATATATGGTATACAGCAGTATATGGTTTCGTGATTTGTTGATTCGTGAGATATATTTACTTTAGTTGGTTGATTTTGCTTTCTGTCTAGGTGTGTGCGTATAATGTTTTCTACGGTTTGTGGAGGAAACTTATTGATGTTGATGAAGTATTGTTTTATTTTGTCTAATTCATCGTTAATTTTATCTGGTGAGCATAGTTTTATGGCTGTGTTTATTTGGTTTCTTAGTATGTTGAGTTTTTGTTTTGTTTCATGTGCTGAGTCCCAAGGAATGTATAGTCCAGTATGGGTGATTTTTCGGTGGATTTCTGTTTTGAATTGTGTGTCGGTTCTTGTAATTTTGAGATTAAGAAATGATATTTGATTGCTTTCTTCCTGTTCACATGTGAAGTTAATGTTGGGATGTATAGATTTAATGTGATTGAAAAAATTAAGTATGTGTTCTGTAGATTTGAATCCCGCAACCGTGTCATCTACGTATCTGTACCAGTATAGTGGTGGATGTAATGCTGTGTTAATTGCTTGTGTTTCAACTTGTGTCATAAAAATATTGGCTAGAACTGGTGATACTGGGTTGCCCATGCTTAGGCCATTTGCTTGTATATAGTTTTGGTTGTTGAACATGAAGTTTGTCTTTATCGTGGTGAAATCTATGAGTGTTGCTAACTGGTTACTGGGAATGTCTATAGTTGGGTTAGGGTCTCGGATATAGAGTTCTAAGGCTATCTTGCAGGCTTCAGTGGTTGGAACTTCTGTGAAGAGGGATATAACATCGAAACTGGCCATTAAGGCTTTATGATTAAGTTGATTTAGATTAGACTTGAAATTAAAAGAGTCTTTGATGAATGAGCTGGCTGATGTTACATATTTGGAGAATGCCCATGCTATGTATTTACCAAGATTGTAATTAAACAATTCATATGTGGACATTATTGGTCGTAATGGACAATCTGGTTTATGAGGTTTGGGGATGCCGTATATTTGCGGTGTGCGTGAGTCGGTTTTACGTAGGTAGGAATAAAGTGTTTGTGAAATTGTGTTGGCTTTTTTCATTTGTAGTAACAATTTGTTCAGTTGCGTCTCGTGTGTCTTTGTTGGATTTGTGTGTATTGGTTTAAATTTGTTCGTGTCTGATAGGATGTTATTCATTTTTTGGATGTATTCATTCATGTTCATTATGACTATAGCGTTACCTTTATCTGCTTTTAGAAATTTTATGTTTTTGTCTTGTTTTAGGTTTTTAATGGAATTAATGTCTCTTTTTGTAAGGTAGTTTTTTAGTTTTCTGTTTTGTGAAATTATGTTGATGATTTTGTGAGAAAATTCTTTGAAAAAAATGGTTTAAGATGTTGTTTTTAGGTGTTTCTGGAAAATATAAATTTGTAATTTTACCTGGGAAGTTTGGCTGTTGGATGTCACTAAAATTATCTAAGTTGTCGTCTTTCTGTTGGTTATTTCCTTGTTTTTGTTCTCTGTAGAAAGTATCACAAGTCTCCTGGCTAGGTCTTCTAAACATGTTTTGATTTCTATGGTTGGAATGTACCTAGGTGCTATTGCGAAGTTGAGTCCTTTGTTAAGTAGATGTATCTCGTCAGTGTTTAATTGTCGGTCGGATCTGTTAATTATGAGGTTAGTCAACGGTTTGTCGTTTTGGTGTCTTTTCTGTTGTTTGCATCTTAGTTTTTCTAGTTTTTTGTTGTGGCAGATCTTTTTGTCTCTGTCATTCCTAGTGTTGATTTGGTTTATGTTTCGTTGTATAAGTCCGTAAATCTCTGGTTTAATGCAGCATGCCAGTTGATGGTCTAGGTTCATTTTTTGTTTTTGTAAGTCATGTAGTTCTTTGTATTTTGTGTTCAACATGGCTTTAAGTAGTTTTTTTCTGTAAATTTTGGATAATGTTTGTGTACGTATTAAAATTTTTTGAAAGTTTTACCTTTACAAAATTAGGGGTTAGTTGTTCCTTTCTACATTGTTGAATAAAATAAATGTCATTTCTTCTATTAATAATTCGTTGGTTTAAATTTCTTAGTTTCTTAACGATCGTGTGAGCGTGTACTGTTAATAGTGGTGTACGGTATGCTAGTTCAAACATAATGGTAACAGGTAAGTACAAATCCACTGAGAAAAACACAAAAACTTACACTTCTCGTACAATCGCCGTGATGAAATAATAATCAGTGATGTCGAGAAATCCACTTGTTGAGAAATTCATATGCAAAAACGGCTCGTTTAGGTTGAGAAAATATTTTACATAGAAGAGCGAACAACGTTTCGACCTTCTTCGGTCATCGTCAGGTTCACAAAGAAAGAGGTAACTGACCGGAAGCTGACCACATGTTTGAAAGGGGTTGTGTAACTGAGTGTGGGAATGTAGGGGGCGGTATTAGATGTTTGAATATATAATTTTATTTATTTTATTATATTAATATAGACATTCCCAGTAACCAGTTAGCAACCCTCATAGAATTCACCACGATAAAGACAAACTTCATGTTCAACAACCAAAACTATATACAAACAAATGGCCTAAGCAAGGGTAACCCAGTATCACCAGTTCTAGCCAATATTTTATGACACAAGTTGAAACACAAGCAATTAACACAGCATTACATCCACCACTATACTGGTACAGATATGTAGATGACACGGTAGTGGGATTCAGATCTACAGAACACATACTTAATTTTTTCAATCACATTAACTCTATACATCCCAACATTAACTTCACATGTGAACAGGAAGAAAGCAATCAAATATCATTTCTTAACCTCAAAATTACAAGAACCGACACACAATTCAAAACAGAAATCCACCGAAAAATCACCCATACTGGACTATACATTCCTTGGGACTCAGCACATGAAACAAAACAAAAACTAAACATACTAAGAAACCAATTAAACACAGCCATAAAACTATGCTCACCAGATAAAATTAACGATGAATTAGACAAAATAAAACAATACTTCATCAACATCAATAAGTTTCCTCCACAAACCGTAGAAAACATTATACGCACACACCTAGACAGAAAGCAAAATCAACCAACTAAAGTAAATATATCTCACGAATCAACAAATCACGAAACCATATACTGCTGTATACCATATATTCCTGACATCAGCAAACAAATAACCAACATTTGGCAAAAACTAGTAACAAAATATGACATTCCAGTTAATACGAAATTTATTCAAAAACCAGGCACAAAACTGAGGTCTATACTATGTAAAAACTACACTGACAAACACCACACCAATATTATTTATAAAATACAATGTGATAACTGCCACGACTTCTATATTGGAGAATCAAGTAGAAAAATGGAAACCAGATTCAAAGAACATAAAAAGTCACCTTCACACGTTTTCGAACACTGCAAGTCAAATAAACACAACATAACCATAGAAAACACTCAAATACTAAATAAAGAAACAAACATAAACAAACGCAAAATTAAAGAAGCCTTACTTATACAACAACTTAAACCCAAAATAAACCAATATAAAGGAACGCTTTTATACCTATATTAATATAATAAAATAAATAAAATTATATATTCAAACATCTAATACCGCCCTCTACATTCCGACACTCAGTTACACAACCCCTTTCAAACATGTGGTCAGCTTCCGGTCAGTTACCTCTTTCTTTGTGAACCTGACGATGACCGAAGAAGGTCGAAACGTTGTTCGCTCTTCTATGTAAAATATTTTCTCAACCCAAACGAGCCGTTTTTGCATATAAATTTCTCAACAAGTGGGTTTCTCGACATCACTGATTAATACTTCTTGCAACAATAACGAGGGTAAAGTGTTGATTCAGTACACTAACAATACTTCGAACAATAATAAGAGTAAAGTGGTTAAGTCAATACTTCTAACTACAATAACGAGAGTACAGTGTTTGATTCAGTACACTAACAATACTACAATACTTCTAACAACAATAACAAGGGTAAAGTGTTGATTCAGTACACTAACAATACTTCGAACAATAATAACGAGGGTACAGTATTGATTCAGTACACTAACAATGCTTCGAACAATAATAAGAGTAAAGTGGTTAAGTCAATACTTCTAACAACAATAACGAGGGTAAAGTGTTGATTCAGTACACTAACAATACTTCGAACAATAATAACGAGGGTAAAGTATTGATTCAGTACACTAACAATACTTCGAACAATAATAAGAGTAAAGTGGTTAAGTCAATACTTCTAACTACAATAACAAGAGTACAGTGTTTGATTCAGTACACTAACAATACTACAATACTTCTAACAATAATAACGAGGGTACAGTATTGATTCAGTACACTAACAATACTTCGAACAATAATAAGAGTAAAGTGGTTAAGTCAATACTTCTAACAACAATAACGAGGGTAAAGTGTTGATTCAGTACACTAAGAATACTTCGAACAATAATAACGAGGGTAAAGTGTTGATTCAGTACACTAACAATACTTCGAACAATAATAACGAGGGTAAAGTATTGATACAGTACACTAACAATACTTCGAACAATAATAAGAGTAAAGTGGTTAAGTCAATACTTCTAACTACAATAACGAGAGTACAGTGTTTGATTCAGTACACTAACAATACTTCAAACAATAATAAGAGTAAAGTGGTTGAGTTAATACTTCTAACTATATAATAATGGTAAAGTGGTTAGCTCAATACTTCTAACAACAATAACGAGGGTAAAGTGGTTGGTTTTGTACACTTAACTCTACCAAATAAAGCTGTCTTTTTATTATTTATACATCTAAAGAAAGAATGTTGCTAAGTTCCTTTATGATTATTATTTTGTTCAATCTCTTCCCTTGAAGTGTAATTTTAACTTTTAGTTACATTTATATTACTTCATTTTTCCTTGTACATTTTAAGTGGCTGATATTTTTGTAAACTTCAGATCGTTACACTGTTCTGAACTATATGTTAAACACACAGAGTTATAAGGAATAAAACTAAAACGCTTTTCTTAGAGCAAATTCTTTGAAACATGAGAAATGTCTACGTCTTTCTATCTGTGTATGTGGATCAACTAGTTGTTTGTGACTAGCTTATGACAGATGATCAACTAGTTGTTTGTGACTAACTTATGACAGATGATCAACTATTGTTTGTGACTAACTTATGACAGATTATACACACTTTCAAGCGACGGTTTTAACGGATTTTAGGGACGTTTCATCTATTTAACTCTTTTCCTACACATATACAGTGCATTACTCGCCTATCCTGAATTCACGGATGGGGCGTGTCCCTTTGATTAGTGTGCCTGTAATGTGAATCCAATTATTCATTATTCGTGACCCGTCGCCACAAAAACCTCGCTATACATTGTGGGACCAAGAATGCGATGTCAGATTGAAGGGCAAAGCCAACTGTGCATTTAGGGTGCATTTCACAAGTAATCTTTCCTGCTGTGTATCACCTCAAAGATAGGAACAGATACGTGCTGATTATCCTTGCATAGTATTTTGAAACAAACAGATCCAAACTCAGGATGTTAGAGTGACTAATACAATAGATTCACTTCCTTATCATGCGAAAAAGTGCGGTGGAGATCTTATTATATTATTTGTATCAGTGTATTGTGTATCAGATCATTTCATCTGCTTCATACATGAGAAGTCCAAGTGATTATTCAAACCATACACAAATGCTATTATTAATATTAATATTCTAGCCATAATTCTTTATCTAACTCGGTTGCTATCAGACCGTGTACTGAATTTCGATGAAGTGTTACATCTTACGCAACAAAAGACGTGATAAACACGCATATATTTATTAAACTGTTCACAAAATGGTGTCACCTTACGGTAGCTATCTGGGTTAACTACTGTATACACGCTTAATCACTCTCTGTGGCAATTAAACAATTTGTTGCAGTTACTAAGTACATAATACTAGGACGTGCTGTCTCTAAATATCTAATAAACGCTTTATGGGTGAGTAAATTTCGCATTAAACACTTTATTTAGGATCTGTCTTTAAATTGTAATTTTGCTCATTTTTGAGTACATCAAGTTATTATTAAACAGTTCATGATATACTAATCTAGACATTATTCTGACTTCTCGTACCATTGATCTAGTTACTGTTGTGGATTCATAATTTACAAATTCAGTTATTATAATGACGTCGCATTATACTAAGCTAATGATTGGAGAAAGCCAACTGTTACGTCAACATTTCCAAGTACTTCTTTATTTACAACTAAACTAATATTACAAGTTTACGACATCTACATTTCACGTCTATGTTCTGAAAATAAATATTCTTAAAAGTTTTCTGTGTGATTTCCACGTTAAAAACTGAACAAATAGCAGCCAGTTTCAAAACAAATGAAACTTGTACCAAGTAGTGGAATTTGATCATCATGGTCCAAAGTTCAGAACGTGTTTTTGCAGCAAGTAACCCAGCAACCCATGAACTATCTGATTCACAGTACAAGCACGCTGGCTGCGTGGTCCCTCTCGGCCCGATAGTCTATATATAAATATACTCTTGCATGTATTTTCGTTATGTATGTGTACGTATATAATGGGTTCAGTGAAAAGAAATGTCATGTCGAGCCAAGTATAATTTACTGAACGGGCAACTGGGCTGCCTGAATTTTTAATGGATTTCACATCACTACGGAAATTCAACCTTTTCCTCTACCTATTTCTTAGAGGTAAGAAAAATTAAAAAAAACAAAACGCTAATGGGCTATAGAACTAAACGCTGGTCTTTCTTGTAAACATGAAACACTCAGGTCAAAGAAGACGTTTCGGTCCCGAAATGTCAGGTCTTAAACGGAAACACCATGAACTAGATTTCATAGGAGTTCACCTGCTTTAGGCTGGTTTATCGGTAATCTGAAACTATAAGTATCTCGGGGGTCACAGACCCCAAACTGACACCATTTTAATAGCTTCATAAACACGTTGGAAAGTATGTGTGTTTGTGCACATAGGGCTGGAAAACACGAACAATGTCATCTGACAAAGTATCGAATACCGATACCGAGTAGCTGAGTACTAAAACTCGAGGTTTGATTCTTGCGCTTAAAAAACAAACTAACTTCACCACACAAGGTTGTTCACATAATAATACTTTTGATCATAAATGTTCAGTTGCCGCAAACGCAACCACTATTAGACTTCGTGGAGAAGAGATTCAATAAAATTCTGTTGATTGATTACCATTGGTAGCAATAAGAACGTTTTCACCTTTATAACTGTTAGGCCCCGGCATGGCCAGGTGGTCAGAGCACTCAACTCCTAATCTGAGGGTCACGAGTTCCAATATCCGTAACACCAAACATGCTCGCCTTTTCAGCCGTTGGGCGTTATAAAATTACGATCAATTCCACTATTCTTTGGTAAAAGAGTAGCCCAAGAGTTGGCGGTGGGTGGTGATGACTAGCTGCCTTTCCACTAGTCTTACACTGCTAAAATAGGGGCGACTAACACAGATAGCCCTCGTGTAGCTTTGTGCGAAATTCAAAACAAACCAAACCTTACTTGCCGTTCGACCTCATCTTGTCATATTAAAATTTTAAGCATCTGGGTGACAGAATGGAAATTATCTGTGTTTCAGGGTGTGGAAGTTTACATGTGAAGAGGTAACTCGAAAACAACGTTCGGTTTTGAGATAAATGAAAACATTGTGAGCAACTAATTTTTCGATACATCTCATTCTTTAACAACGGGGCGGCTAGCGCTGATAGCGCTCGTGTAGCTTTACGAGAAATTCAAAACAAAACAAACCTTTAACTACGGTTATATTTTGCCCAAGAAACAATACTAACTTGTTCGTTTGTGCTGAATGCTGTGCAGAGCTACTCAAGGACTACCTGTCTCTAATTTAACGGTGAAAGAGAAGATGGAGAGAAGGCTAATTAACACCACCACTACTCATTATTAAAGAAAAGTTGGATTAACTGGCACATTGTAACGCTCCTACAGTTGCAAGGACGAGCACGTCCAGATATACGAATCAAACCAGCGGCCCACAGATTGTGAGTCGACCTCACTAACCATGTCAGGCTAACGTTTTATTAACATAACATTATTTATGCCTTTAATTTTGGCCCGGCATGGCCAAGCGTGTTAAGGCGTGCGACTCGTAATCTGAGGGTCAAGGGTTCGCATCCCTGTCGCGCCAAACATGCTCGCCCTTTCAGCCGTGGAGGCGTTATAATGTGACGGTCAATCCCACTATTCGTTGATAAAATAGTAGCCCAAGGGTTGGCGGTGGGTGGTGATGACTAACTGCCTTCCCTCTAGTCTTACATTACTAAATTAGGGACGGCTAGCACAGATAGCCCTCGAGTAGCTCTGTGCGAAATTAAAAAAACAAACAAAAGCCTTTAATTTTATTCTTGTTAAAACAGTAGTTATTCTCAAGAGATTTAATTAAATCTAAAGCTCTACATAACCCAATTACCAATGAAAACAACTAAGAAAAAGGTTTAGGGTATACCGCGCAGCAACAAGACATTTGACTGCTACAACTGTGCACAGCGGCATGTAGACGGGCTTATAATGCTATAAATCGGGTCTGTACATGTAGTGAGCTGAGACAGATAGCCCTCTGTGTAACTTTGTACTAAAATTGAAAAGTTTAAACTTTTACCCCTAGCGACGTTTCTGACTTTTAAATAAGTGCTTTCTTTTCTATGAAATGGCGTCATCAAATATTCAAAGCGCTATCGTCTAAAGCAGTTTAACGCCCTTTCGCACATCGCACGTAGAGGCACGTGAGTTGGAGCACATAGCAGCACTTTTTATCAACATACTTTTATCATTAACATGTAGCTATATATGTTAACGTACTTCTATCTATTCCTTGATAAAAGAAATTAACTATGTTTGACGCATCTTTCTTTATAAGTACATTAAGTACTTGTGTCCGGCAGAAAATGGTGTCAGTCTTACGAGGACTAGGAGACTATTAAAACTATTTTATGATACAATAAATTGAATAACGGAAGTTCAAATGTGTTCGGCAAGAGTAGAGGTTAAACATTTGTGAAGTATTATTAAACAGCAGTTGACGTACGACACTTAACTGAAGAGAGATAGATGTATTCTCTTCACTTCTGTAGTAAGCAGGTTCAAGTGTTATCAAACAGCTGTTGACCTACGAAGTGATAAGTGCGTTCGTCCAAGGTTGACTTAAAAATTGCCCATGTTAGGTTTTCATACATCATTTGACAATACAAATCAGTACGGTGGTTTAACAGCTAGATTTTCATACATCATTTGACAATAAAAATCAGTACGGTGGTTTAACAGCTAGATTTTCATACATCATTTGACAATACAAATCAGTACGGTGGTTTAACAGCTAGCAACAGCAGCTACACTTGTTTGTTCTCCTTTAACCTGTTGCCACGCGCTCCTGACAGCGATTGTTTTTACTACGATTCGTAGAAGATTAGCGCCGACAGTGTACACGTAATAAGCGAGACAAAAGTCCTTCTAATGACATGACACATAACCTAAAAGGCGACAATGTTATAAACATACCACAGCAACGTTGACATCGTTCTAACGATAAACAATTGGTGGGCGTTGCTGAACCAGATCCTGCGAGTGAACCCGTTTATGTCTGTTACATCACAAGCACTGTTTGTTTGTTTTTTAAATTTCGCACAAAGCTACTCGAGGGCTATCTGTGCTAGCCGTCCCTAATTTAGCAGTGTAAGACTAGAGGGAAAGCAGCTAGTCATCACCACCCACCGCCAACTCTTGGGCTACTCTTTTACAAAAACAAATAGTGGGATTGACCGTCACATTATAACACCCCGACGGCTGAAAGGGCAAGCATGTTTGTGATGGGGATGCAAACCCGCGACTTTCAGATTACGAATCGCACGCTTGGTCATGCCGGCACAAGCAGTGATATTACCTTTTATATATCAACGTGTTTTTAAGATTCCACTTCAACCTGTCCCGTCCACACAGGTGGATTATTGAAAAACAAAAACAAGTATTGTACTGTATTTGTGAACGAATTTCAGTAAAATATTTCACGTCTATTGTCCCCCATCCCCCCCGGAACATACTGTGAGATTTATCAAACAGTCAACGAAGCGGATATACGTTTACCTCCACATTGGTTGCTTGATGAAGAACTAACTTATCTCTTCGCACCATCGCCTCTCATAACAACAAGAACAGGTCACAAGTTGAGGATGAAGAAAGGTACCTGTGCGTAGCGCCTTTATCCGGACTTTTCTGGCTGAACATTTAATCAGTGCTGACAAGTTTGGCTGGTTTCAGAATAGCTTGAGTAATGCTAACGTAATTAACACGATTAAAGATAAAATATTGTTTCTAGGCACATTGTCTATTTCTTTGTGTCCTTACAAAACTAGTAATCCCAAGACTGTAAAGTAGAAAAACAAGTTGTAAACATTTTCTTAAACAATATCACTAAAGAACATTTTTTATATTCAGTTAAAAACTTAAAAACCAACATAAAATATAATTTTGGCGAGTTGGTGCAAACTAGACCTATCGCGGGTTTGTTTATTTGAAAAAAAAATTATGTCTTACGACAAAAAAAATAAGTTGTATTGTGCAAGGTATGATTTCACAGAAACTGTATGCGTGCGTAAAAAAAACATATTCAGAACGTAACTTGACGTCACAACCAATAATCTCGTTTATTTCACGAGGTAGTACGTTAGTAGGTAGTAGACTTAAGACGTTTAAATGCGGGGTTCGATACCCTTGGTGAGCACAGCACAAATAGCCCATTGCGTTGCGTTACGCTAAACAACAAGCAAAACCACATCCATTTACCAGGAGTGTTTCTTACTGTAATATCACTGACTGACCTTCGCCCACTGATGATGGATTATTTCGGTCAGTTTTGAAAATATTAAGAAAAGGAAACTACAACAGACTCGCCAATCACAGTTGATGTAATGGTTGTGTTCTGCTTGATAAAACGGTTATCCTAATTAGGAAAAATACCTATCAGTTTTCTTTAATTCGCCAAGACTCAAACAACGTATCTGTGCATCTGTCTGAATTGTCTAGCTGTCTATCGGAATATAAGAGTAAAATGGACTTACCCTAGAGTCCAGCGACATTATAATGAAAGTTGTTTACTTTATATTAGAGAATATATGCGAATTCACAACGTGACTGAAAGTCCAAGAGGGAAATGAACTCCGTGGTTAATGTTCAGATAACTCAACATCACACGACGAAGACACGACTTCTGACAAGAACCGAAACTTTTAATAGCATGGGCCCTTTAAACCTGCTAGACCTCTATCATAACACGTGTGTCACAGTGGAGCAAACACCGCATACGAAGTCTCAGAAAAGGCCGCGCAGGTCTTCAGTCTTCTACGATTCTACACGGTATCACATGACGTCATCAAGTGAAGGAACGGGCATGGAACGGCCTGGTGGTTATTGCGCTCGACTCGCAATCTGCGGGAGCGTAATAGTGTCATAGTTAATTGCACTCTTCGCTGAAAAACAGATGCCTGAGAGTTAGCGATAGGTGGCGTTACCTAGATGTCCTTCCTCTAGTTTATCACTTCTAAATTAGGGAAGGCTATCGCAGATAACCCTCATGTAACTTTGCACGAAATTTGGCAAAAGCAAACACAAAAATAATTCGTAGATTAAAGTAATCATAATTATCCTTAGTACGGTAAAACATGCAAACTGTTATATAATTACGGTAAAATACGCAGATAGCCGTGAAGCGGCTCTTCGCGAAATTCAACAAACAAGAAGTACGAAAGACTTTAATGGATATTCGCAGAACAGTTGACCCCCGCAAGTACAGCAGTATGTCTCCAGATTTACAACGCTAAAATCAGGGGTTCGATTCTCTTCGGTGGGCTCAGCAGATAGCTCATGTAGCTTTGCTATAGGAAAACACACACAAACACACGCAGAACAGTTGCATAACTCTTAATTAAATGTAAGGTTATACTAGTAAAGTTAATGTTACAGAAACGGCATACGTACTGTTGACCAATTAAACCTGAGAAGGTTTATTTCAACTTCTAACAACCTGTTAACCCAACCCATCGTTGGTAGTTCTTTTGCTGCTTCATGTATGCCTCGGGTAACTCCACAGAACAGGTACACATGTTGACACAGTCATTTTTATTAATCAATATTCATTATACGTTATTACCTAACAGCAGTGTGCACTTCCTGAAATATTCCGTTAACAGACAGACATGTTATTAGCCAACTGTTCTGAGCTGGTAATAAAAAAGTTGGATTTTTTTTCATGCTATCAATAAATTATTAGGATTTCTATTTTTCGAAATATAATATCAGTTTTCAAGTAAATATTTTTATTACGTACGCGAAATAACTAATCTTACACAATAACCATTACACGTGCTCTTTCTGAGTTTATACAATGGTATTGTCATAAAACAACCATCACACGTACTAAATGTTATGAGTTTAAACAATGACATTATCATACAAAAACCATCACACGTACTAACTGTCATGAGCTCAAACAATGGTGTTATAATACGACAAGCATCACTGTACGGTTAAACAATGTTATTACCACACAGCAACCATCAGGCGTGCGGCACTAAACGCTATAAGTTTAAATATGCAGCAGGGGCAGTGTGATTCAGTGGTTTCACGCTCTGTATTTGTTTGTAGTCAGGTTGTTCGAAGTCAGTTCGCTCCATAACGTCGTGTCCTTGACAAAGACACTTACCCCACTTATTCCACTCTACACAGCTGTTAGCTGGGGGTTAATGTGTGTTTGTATGTTTTCTTATAGCAAAGTCACAATGGGCTATTTGCTGGAGGGTTATGTGCGATAAACTGGTATCTCGTAGAGGGAGATGGGTTACCATTCTCACCCCTTTATGCCATTCAGAATCGACGTTAGATAAAGCACCGGTCATATGAAGCATGGAAAAGATTTAACTTAACATTGTCATAAGATAAGGTTTTCAAACGCACACCTTACTTGTGTCCTGGTCTTACCTGTTGACATTTACATAAACTGGTTCTTCAAATTAATTCACATTGCCCTATCCCTTTGTTTCTCAGGTGAGTTAAGGCGTTCGACTCGTAATCTGAGTGTCACGGGTTCGAATCCCCGTCACACCAAACATGCTCGCCCTTTCAGCCGTGGGGGCGTTATAATTGACGGTCAATCCCACTATTCGTTGATAAAAGAGTAGACCAAGAGTTAACGGTGAGTGGTGATGACTAGCTGCTTTCCCTCTAATCTTACACTGCTAAATTAGG
Organism: Tachypleus tridentatus; assembly: GCF_004210375.1. Classification (NCBI taxonomy): domain Eukaryota; kingdom Metazoa; phylum Arthropoda; class Merostomata; order Xiphosura; family Limulidae; genus Tachypleus; species Tachypleus tridentatus. The sequence goes on along the minus strand of NC_134836.1, from coordinate 75,728,066 downwards.
AACGACTAGCGCAGATAGCCCTTGAGTAGCTTTGAGCGAAATTCAAAAGAAACAAACAAACACTTTGCTTTGCAACTCTGTATTACATGTTCTACAGAACACGTTCTTAGAGTGGTTATAAAGTTTACCTATTAGAGAATCTCAGATTTATCATTACTATAAATGGACACTAAAACCATCTCATTCAGTTGTTGGATAAGTCTGCAAAATATTTTATTTGCAGGGGGAGAAGTCAAATACGATTAGAGAGGCCTAAAGTGTGTAAAAGAGAAAAATGTAACAGCCAATCAATCATCAGCCTCCCACGTATGATTCACCGTCCGTGTCACGTGAGCTCTCCATTCAATGAAGAAACGCGATGTCAAGAATGGATATGACAAATATTGTGCGGTCAGAAAAGAAAGGTTTAAAATACAAATACCTTTAAGGAGCGCCCTCTACATTAAACATTAAAAGTGAACAGTGATTGTCACCGAATATTGATGAAACAAAATCCTACAAGTTACGTGATTCATTACATTCGCCAACAGCTGCTAACATCTTGTCAATAGTGTTTTGAGTCAGTATTGATGTTTAAATAGCATGGATTACATTTGAGTTTTGTGAATCATGTTTAAATCAAATAAATGTCCATTAGACAGATAAACCTCGATGTACATTTGAAAATATTTTTGCTTTTTTTTCCCTTTAAATGTGAGGACTGAGACTTCCTTGTTTCTTGTCTTTTTATACTCACCAGCCAAACGATTCATTATTTATATACAAGCACTTTATTCTTGGTCCGGTATAGCCAGCTGGTTAAGGCACTCGACTCGTAGTCTGAAGGTCGTGGGTTCGAAACCCCCGTCACACCAAACATGCTCGCCCTTTCAGCCGTGGGAGCGTTATAATGTGACGGTCAATCCCACTATTCGTTGGTAAAAGAGTAGCCCAAGAATTGGCGGTGAGTGGTGATGACTAGCTGCCTTCCCTCTAGTCTTACACTGCTAAATTAGGGACGGCTAGTGCAGATAGCCCTTGTGTAGCTTTGCGCGAAATTCAAAAACAAACATATCTTCTAGCAGTGATACATGGGTACTAAGTTTGTTTATTTGGAATTAAGCACAAAACTATACAATGGGCTAATTGTGCTCTGCCCACCACAGGTATCGAAATCCAGTTTTTAGCTGTGCGAGTCCGTAGACAGATCTCAGATAGCCCTCGTGGAGCTTTGCGCGAAATTAAAAACAAACCAAAACTTTCTTCTTCACTCATTCGCACTCATCTTCGAGTATGAAACGCGATTTATAGTCCATCAAGTGTTATTTATTAGAAGCTAAGAGAAAGGAATGTTTTGTTTTTTTAAAAACATTACAGTGGGATGTTTATTACCGCACAAGCGGTACATAAACACGTCTTTTATGTGCAACGGAAATTACATGAGCAAAACAGGAAATATGTCATTGACAATTTCCCGCAAATTATCTAATTTTAGATTATTTTATAATTGGATTAACATTAGGGGTCAGTCTTTTAGTGCACGGTATTAATAGAGATATACTTGGGATTCTTAATAGAATACAAAGATGTGAGTTAATTAGAAACAAGAATTTTTGATGAAATACTTAAAATGTTGTTATTCTCCATTAAATACTGAAGAAAAGTGAAAACTGGTATTTAAAAATATCGAACGAACACATGTTATAATCATTTGTATGTTTTTGAATTTCGCGCAAAGCTACACGAGGACTGTCTGCTCTATTCATCCCTAATTTAGCAGTGTAAGTCTAGAGGGAAAGCAGCTAGTCATCACCACCTACCGCCAACTCTTGGGCTACTCTTTTACCAAGGAATAGTGGGATTAACTGTCACTTTATAGCTCCTCCACGGCTAAAAAGGAGAGCATATTTGGTGTAACGGGGATTGGAACCTGCGACCCTAAGATAACGAATTGAACGCCCGAAGCATCTGGCTATGCCGGGCCTAACGTGATGTTGCTTGTTATATAATACAGAAGGTTGAGTACATAATATTAAAATATTTTTAATATACAAATGATCAAGTCACGTGACAACCACAGTTGACACAAAGACGTAGTGGAACAAAATGTACCAGTACTTGGTTTTATCTCATACTAACATTATTCATTTGTATGGGTAGTTCGATTACATCAAAACTTCGAAAGGATATAAAACAGCCTTTTCCAATACAAGTTATTCATGTATTTAGACCATGAAGTCGTATTAAAGATGAGGAGTTAGAATTTTCAAGCGGGAATATCCTTTGACTTAATTAAAAGGGCAATCGAACTCCAACGGAGTATTGTAACTAAACAAAAGGTAAGTTAGTGGAACACAAACACGACATAGGAAAATTATAGTAAGGGCGGAAGTATGAGGTAGAGACAGTGGTGAATTTACGTTACGTTGCATGTAGAGTTACAAAGTCAATGACTGTTACAATAATCATAAAAGTGTCTATAAAAATCATAAATAAGAAATTAAACGAATACCTGAATCGTCCAAAACATGGTTAGAACATTGATTCTCAGTAAGTCTTCATGATTTATATGTAAGTAGTTACGTGTTGTTACATCAGAGTAAGTCATGATGATTTAAATGTAAGTAGTTACATATTATTATATCAGTGTAAGTCTTGATGATTTGTATGTGAGTAGTTAGACGTTGTTATATCAGGGTAAGTCTTAATGATTTATATGTAAGTAGTTACATGTTGCTATATCATGGTAAGTCTCTTGATTTATATGAAAGTAGTTACATGTTGTTTTATCAGGGTAAGTCTTGATGATTTATATGTAAGTAGACTGATAATAAAATTTCTGGGCAACTGTTGATAGTTGTATGTAACTAAATGGTTGGTCTTGTTTTTGTTCTAATTTGTATTTAATGAACTAATCTATGCGTTTCATTGACCACTGAGTTCTCGAACACGTGTAATTGCTTTGAATTTTTAAGAACATTTGTTTGATGTTTAAAAAGTAATTTATAAAGTGATAAACGTTTTATAACACGTGGGTCCGGCATGGTCAGGTGGTTAGGGCCCTCAATTTGTAATCCGAGGGGCGCGGGGTCAAATCCCCATCACATTAAATATACGCGCTCTTTCAAATGCAGAATAGTTCTCTGGTGAAACAATACTAAGTTTTTGTTGTTACTGTTTCAATGTTTACCCAATTTCTCACACACACTAGAAAAACGTAGGTTACCAGATTCAGATATAATTTGTTTAGTTACTGAGCGAATCCTCTATTGTTGGCGGACCCGTCTGTATGAAAATCGTCGGAAAATGAGTTTTACTTGAAAACACCACAAGTAATAAAGTGACATAAATTATATATTGTGGCAGACAATGTGGCATCAGTGAGTGAAGCAAGTAGTTGAACTTTGGCGTTTTGACTAACACTTTATTTTATTAAAGTTAATTTCCATTGACAACACGTGCTACGAATTGAGGAAGTTCTTTCTTTTTTATTTAAATTTAATTTTTCATTATTTAATAACTTAGGATTTTTAACTGAGTTTTATAATACGGTTAATTTAAATGGTGTTATAATTCAAGAATTTATCCATACACCGATTTATCTCTGTGTTTGTACCTAAAGAAACGACTTATAGTGATATCAACTGTTTTCAGGTTTAATTTTTTGTCTATCCAGTTTAATGTTGCACAAATATATACCGAGAATTTATGTCACATACCCTATTCTAAATACGTCAGTCAAATGCTAGATTTCGCTTGTGTGTGCCTAATATGAAAACTAACACTTGTTCGGAGTACAGCGCCACGTGTGTGTCCCCATTTTCCTTGAGAACAGATTATACCAGAAAATAACCAACAATTTAACCGATAAACAAGTTAGACAGTGAGTGCTTGGATCTTTGTTGTAATGCAGCACGTCTTTATGTGATGGAGAAACTAGCAAAGACCGCTACGTCATGATAAACCATGTGAAACCCACTTCGTCCTGAAATTGAATTTTCTTCTTGTTTCCAAGAATTATGTTCTTGAAATGGTGAAAACATTAATTTAAAATCTGAAAATATTTTGTGCTCAAAAAACACGAAAACAACGATGATTTGTACAAATCAGTTTGGCCAGTTTTAAAAAAACATGTTGTTTTCAAATGCAGAATAGTTCTCTGGTGAAACAATGGTAAGGTTAGGGACTTGCAATACTAAAATCCAGGCTTTGATTCCCACAGTAGATACAACAGATAGTGTAATGTGGCTTTATTTTGAATTTAAAGAAACAAAATAAAACAAAGGGGAAGAAAAAAAGGATCTATTAGCATGAGCTGTCCAGCTCTAAAAACAACCAATCAATTCAGCCATGATCGCTAAAAACAACCAATCACTTCAGTCTTGCTCTTTAAAAACAACCAATCAATTCAGCCTTGATCGTTTTCTTTAATTTTTGCAAGAAAGAAATTCTTGTGGTTTTTGTTGTTGTTAAGTTTTCTATGACTGCTCTTAATCTGTCGCTCTCCATGTTGGTTGTTCACACACTTAGATTAAAATATAAATGAGTAAATTAATTTGTATTTTTAAATAATGTATATATATATTACATAAATACCTATGTCTAAAACGTTGATTAAAAAATATATTTATGAACACGGCAGCAGCTGATATGGAAAACGTACGCACATATGAATTCTCAAGATAGCTGGTATGGGTATTAAAACTTTAATTAAAATAAAGTACAGAACAGCAACATTTCGACCTTCGTAAGTCATCTTTAGTTTAAAGTTACGCACATATAATTTATAATTTTTTTTAAAACTGAAATTAGTGGATTACCATTGACTGTCCATTCTAATATATCTGAGATCTTGGTAGAGTTTGAATAAAGGAGAGTTCCTGTTATCTAAACTGAGACCCGAAATCAACTCTCTCAGTTATGCTAATATTCTGGTATTAAAACTATAATAATGTAATTTTCTAACAATTATTTTAGCATGGATTTGTTTTTCTTCTCTTTAAAATGGACGACAAATACTTAAGTTAAAATTGGAAGTTGGAGTTTTGCCTTAAGCCCCTGAAATTTCTTCTTTTTTTTTTCACACATTGATACGACAGGTTTCGTGCTTAGTTTTATTTTCCTTGTCCAATTACTGAAACAACATCAAAGTGTCGCTAACTGAGCATCTTAAATTATGTTTTGAGCTTCCTCTGGTGTCATTTAGTAAAATGATTCCGTTATACTAATCAAGTGATACACTTTACTTACTAATTGTTTCAAGTGTACCCCTAATGGCTCAGCTGTGACTGAGGGTTTATAACACTAAATATTTGGTTTTGATACCCATGGTGGGCTCATCACAAATAACCCATTATATGACTTAATGCTCAATAAACAAACATTTCAAGTGTCATACACAGCTTCTCCAATCCTATCTAACTTCTGATTAATTCCATTCCTTCAGAGTCTAGTAGTATCTGTTAGGTAGTACCTGTTTAGTGTCTAGTAGTATCTGTTTAGTGTCTAGTAGTACCTGTTTAGTGTCTATTAGTATTTGTTTAGTGTCTAATAGTACCTGTTTAGTGTCTAATAGTACCTGTTTAGTGTCTAGAAGTACCTGTCTGGTAGTTATAAAATAAGTTAGATGTGAAATAAATTACGTTTATAAATTCAAGTTTATTGTTTGATTTATTAGTTCAAATCATTCATTCAACCCCAATTCGCTCAAACGTAGGACTGGTGTCTGAGCTTGTTAGTATGGAAGCCCATATGGAACATCTATTTCTTATTGTTTTTCGTCATTTTAACTTCAACTTTGTTCCCTTAATCTGGAATTTTTAACGGAATTTTAATTTCTTGGATTAAATATAGAGTTTTTCAAGTAAATTAGGTTTCACAAGTTTATTCAAGTTTTTCGATTTTCTTTCCTGAATATTTCTGTTATTTCTCACGTATAAGGCTTTTACTACAATGGAAAACATTTTTCATTGTTATACAAGGTGTCGATATTATTTTGTGTTTGTGTTGTTTTTATACGCAGTAATACTTTATATTATCTGCTCTGTGCCTAAAGCCGGTATCGAGCCTCAAACTTTAACATTAGAAGCTATCAAGGTTGTCAGTCAGCCACCAGGGAGTTATTTCTATTTAATTTATTAGACAAAACGAAAACTTTATTAAATATCTTACTAAATAAAAACAACAGCAAAAACACGTTCTTATAACTCCCCTAGTGGCTGATCAGTAAGCTTATGGGTTTATAATGCTAAAAATTTGGGTTCAATACTCACAGTGGACAGAGCGCTGAAAGTCAGCTGCGTTTGTTTGTAATAACAAAAGAAAAAACATTTTTTTTAAATAAACTATGGTCTACTTAAATAATACTTTTCCGGAAATTAATTCAGTGAACCGTAAAAAATATAACACTACGCTTTGCTACTTTTAAACAACTTGTTTAAATCCACTATTGACACTGTAAACACATTCACAATATATGTATATGTATAAATAGGCGTCTCTACGCGGAAAGAAATGATTGGATAATTTGGAATGAACTTGTTTTTTTATCCCATATTTGTGTGCGGTTGACCCACTTTCAAAAAATCTGATGTATAACAGTACCCTTGATGTTATCTAAGCAAATTACATAAACCTAGCTGATACAAGTTGCAGTCAACAGTTTATAGTAAGGAGTTAAGAACTGGGTGTCTTATGTTTGGATGGATAATGAACAACAATAAACACTGCACAGTAAGGAGTTAAGAACTTGGTGTTTTCTGTTTGGATGGATAATGTACCAATGATAAACACTGTACAATAAGGAGTTAAGAACTGGATGTTTTATGTTGGATGGATAATTTAACAACGATAAACACTGTATAGTAAGAAGTTAAGAACTGGATGTTTTATGTTTCAATGGATAATGCAACAACAATAAAACTGTATAGTAAGGAGTTAAGAAATGGGTGTCTTATATTTGGATGTGTAATGTAACAGCGATAAACATTGTATAGTAAGGAATTAAGAATTGGATGTTTTATGTTTGGATGGATAATTTAACAGCGATAAACACTGTATAGCAAGGAGTTAAAAATTGAATGTTTTATGTTTGGATGGATAATGTAATATCAATAAACACTGTATAGTATGGAGTTAAGAACAGGATGTTTTATGTTTGGATGAATAATGTAACAGAGATAAACACTGTATAATAAGGAGTTAAGAACTGGGTGTTTCATGTTGAATTAAATAAACAACATAATAACAATGAGCTTTGTACTTATTTTTCATAAAGTGTAACTTGGATACTGTGATAAAATACGTTAAATAACTATGTTACATCACAAAGAAGCCACACGTACACATATTTGTGTTGCCTAGCAATACATACTCCAGCGGTCTAATAAAGCCATTTCATGTAATATTTGAAGTTATGAGACAGTTTTGTCAAAGCTGAAGAATGTTCCACTTCTAAGTTGTGTGGTGGAGATTTACTGAGATGATCGAGGGATATAATCTACTTATCATACATTTTAAGTATGTTTATGAATGGAACAGCAGTGGCTGTTTAGATTTGGAAAGCTAACTTCACTATGAAACACCCTGGCAAGAGACAGAGAAATGTATGCATGTGACCCCCCCCAGTAGACTAACTGACAAAAGGAAGGGAGTGTTTATGATCAGAGATCCACGTTTTTCACTATCTAATCATCCAGATATATGAATATGCTCGACGTTGTAACTCGAAACTGTGTCTAGTAATAAAAGAACCTATTTGTAACATAGACGTGTTTAAGAAGAAAAACAGATATCTCTTACAAACAAGACGTTTGTCTATCAGTTAAACATTCGACATAATCTATGTGATAGTAAGTTTTATCTTTTTTTCCGAAATTTGGTACATAACCTGTAGGTCAAAGTACTTAATAAAGTTCAGCATTTTAAACAGAAATTGTATAAAGTTGGCAACAGTTCGACGTAAGAGAGAGTTTTAAAATGTTAATATTCATTGTAAATAAATGTTATGAATGTGTAATTTCATTTGCTGAAGATTTTGATCTTCTGAAGTAAAGTACTCAAAGTTGTCCAACTTGAAGCTAACAGAATAAAAGTAGAGAACACAAGGAATTTAGCCGACAATATTTAATATTCCCACGACTGAGAGAACTTAGAATCAAACCGACAGTCTGTACAAATATAATAGTACTGTCTGTTGTATACCCACCTAACAAATATAATAGTACTGTCTGTTGTATACCCACCTAACTATTTCGCAGGGTGTCGAAAGATCTTTACCAAAATTGGTATAGAGGTTCATTAGGTCTATGTGGGGTTATATACAATTTTTTTTAATTTTGCGGTTTTTATTGACGTTTCTTTTGCGTTTTATACCATTAATTCCCCTCGTTGATGGATCTTCACCAAATTTTATGTGGAAGTTGATAAGGTCAATTGCCAAAAACACGCAAATTTTCAAATTTTTATTTCGTGTTTTTTTTTACCACTACTTCGCTCCCTGTTGGTGGATCTACAAACAACTTGACATAAATGTTTGTTAGGTCTGTGCAGAGATACATGCAACCTAGCGGTTTTATTTGTTTTTATGGGCTATTTTTACAATTACATATAAGGGAAGCAACTTTTCGTGTCACAAGATAACTTTCATTAATCATAAATTTACATAACTTTCGTCCAAAGGACAAGCACCCCAACTAATATTTAATATTCTCACAACAATGAATATAAAAAATTAAATCAACAACATATAATATTATTACTGAATCAGGATATATTAAATAGTAACTAGGTAAAACACCACATTGAATAGAACTATACTAGATAATCAGCAAATAAAATAACACTAAGTGGAACTATATTCCATAGACAGACAGTAAGAAAAACACCACACTCAATGGAACTATTCTGGATAGTCAGTAAATAAAATAACACTGAGTGGAACTATATTCCATAGACAGACAGTAAGAAAGACACCACACTCAATGGAACTATTCTGGATAGTCAGTAAATAAAATGACCATGAATTACAGATAATTTTTCAAGTTGTTTTATTTGCTTAACACTTCGGCTTTATACCTTTATTAGAAATATGCGATGGCGATCTGTGTTCTGTATACCACTGTAATCGAACGTTTGATTCTAGCGTTGTAACTACGTAAAATTACCGCTGACATACTGTGGACATATATTTTGTTATTAATCTTAAAAACAGAAATTGTAAGTTTAAAAAATATATGCTAAATGGATGGACACTCGAAAGTCCTTCGGAAACTAATGAACAATGAAGTGACTGAACATGTATTCTACAGTCAATGAATAACAACAAAACACTAAAGGTGACTGTATTGTACAGTCGCAGAACATAAAACAATTCGTTTTATTGTCTTACTACAAGCCGCATGTCCACTTAATGCTTACTTACCGACAATTTGTTTGTTTTTTTAATTTCGCGAAAAAGGTACACGAGGGCTATCTGCGCTAGCCGTCCTTAATTTAACAGTGTAAGACCAGAGGGAAGGTAGCTAGTCATCACCACTCACCGGCAACTCTTTCACCAACGAATAGTGGAATTGACCTCACATTATAACGCCCCCACGGCTGAAAGGGCAAGCATGTTTGGTGCGACGGGGATTCGAGCCCTTGACCCTAAGATTACGAGTCTAATGCCTTAACATCTGGCCATGCCGGGCCTGGTTACCGACAAAATTGTCAACGTTACTTCAGCATATGGATTTAAATTTTGTAAATCACCTATGCACATTCTTAATTAAAGTCATCATCATATAACTAATTATTTTAACTTTATTAATAATTAATTTTCTCAGAAAATTTTATAAGATGAATATGACAGAAACATTTAACATATACATTCTACAAAACATTTAGGACATGAGTCACACTGAACATTTAGAACATAAGTTACACAGAATAGGAGCTACACATTTAGAACACAAGTTACACAGAATAGGAGCTACACAGAACATTTAGAACACAAGTTTGACAGAATATGAAATACACAGAATATTTCGAACATAAATTACACGAAATATGAGCTACACGGAACATTTAAAACATAAGTTACACATAATATGAGCTACATAGAACATTTAGAATATAATTTACACAGAATATGAGCTACACAGAACATTTAGAGCATAAGTTACACAGAATATGAGCTACACAGAACATTTAGAACATAAGTTACACAGAATATGAGCTACACAGGACATTCATAGCATGAGTTGCACAGAACATTTTATGAGATGAATTTTACATGACGTTAAAGTATCGTCATTACTAAATAACATCTACATGTGAATTCTTCAGAAACTTTTCACGTCAACTGTTGAATACTGAAAATGTTTCAGACCAACGTTAGTTCCAAGAAGTTATAATAAAGAAAGTTCTGCTGTTCATATGAAACAGGTGTTTATTGTCTCATGTAGAAATCACCAATCAGTTATGTATGTAGCAATAATGCAATAGATAAATAAAAAGGGTTAGATATAATCAAGTGGGAGTCACTGTTTAAAGTTACAGTAGTGTACATCATAAGACAATCAGTGAGACGAAGATTTCTTACCTATAAAACAGATTTTGTACACTAGATTAAAATATTTTACAGATTAGAGTTTACTCAAGTCTTTGTCTGCTTTTGTATTCTGGTAAAATACGTTTCGAAAGCTTCGCAATTTGACGTTACTTATCTGGATAGATATAGAGCTCGAAAAACCTGCTTCAGTTTGATTATTTGTGGTTAAGCACAAAGCTACATAATAGACTATCTATGCTCTCCATAACACGGGTATCAGAACCCATTGGAGGGCTTTAAGATTAACAGATAGAAATTACAGTCAACTTCACAAAGGGTTTTTAAATTTCTACTATACTATTGTGTACAAAAAGCTTGGAAACATTCTCTTCCGTAAAGAGCTAAAAAATTCGATTCCACATAAAGTTGGAGAACTAATTCACAACGAACATGGAAACCTAATCGTTTAAGAGCGCCAAAAATTAATTTGGAGTAGAGTTATAACGACTTCACGGCTGAAATAGCGAGCATGGGAAAAGAGCAGCCCAAGAATTGGCGGTGGGTGGTGATGACTTCCCTCTAGTCCTACACTGCTAAATTAGAGACAGCTAGCACAGATAGTCCTCGTGTAGCTTTGCGCGAAGTTCAAAACAACAAACAAAATATCCTAGTGTGTTATACTCCAAACGAAACCGTTACAAAATAAAGAATATAATTATACTTACCTCATATTTATTTAGGGTTAACCTTCTATGAAAAGCTGATTTTCGTTTAAATGTGTTTATATGACAGGAAAAATAACAACACTGTATTGATAAAAATCTATCTCAGAACGGCTGGTATGGGTATTAACACTTTTATTGATAAGCAGAAAACAACGTTTACACCTTCTTAGGTCATTATCATGATACATGAAGATGACCTAGGAAGGTCGAACGTTGTTCTCTGCTTATTAATAAAAGTGTTAATACCCATACCAGTCATTCTGAGAAACATTTTTATTTCAAGTGGGTTTCCCGTCATCATGAACATTGTATTAACAAATAGAACTTTGAGAACTGGATTATATTTTGATTTTTAACATATACCACACGTCTTGGGCCTATTTTTAACATCGGTTTCATATTTACAATGTGTAGGTAACATAAAGGTACCATTGTAAATTTAACAGTAAATATACACCCCAGTCCTGGGCATAAGACGAACATCGGTTTCATATTTGCACTATGTAGATAACATAACGGAACCACCGTTTAAAGAGTTAATATATACCAATCTTGGGTCTACGTTGACCATCAGTTTCATTATCACATTTTGTATGTAAAAAAATAAAATTGCTCTTTGAACACTTATTGTAAGTTGTATTGTCTTTGTTTTAATTTTAAAATTTATTAAAATCGGGAAAGGTAAAAAAAAATCCAGAGATATCTTAAACGTTAATGACTGTAAAATATCTAGAAAAAATAATACAGATACAAGAAACAGTTGGACCAGATTAGTGGGAGCTACCGCGTTTTTTTGCTTTTCAGTTATTTTTTGTATTACTGTTTGATTAACAACTAATTTCCGTCAGTTTGGCTTACGTCTCTCAGATTTTACTGAAATGTTCTACTTAAAGCTAGACATACATTTAGTTGTAGAGTTAGTGTTGCTACTTATTGTCGCTAAGCACAGTATTACCTAGTATATACTGATGGTCGGAGAAAATAATGGCTACTTCCTTGATCTATTTCTCTATGGTACCTACAAATAACAGCTCAAGTTGAGTTATAGTATTATTTGAGCATTTAATGGATGTTATTTAGTGTTTCACAGCTTGAATAACAGTACTGTTATTCTGTTCTTCTACCACACATATATTTGTGAGAAAATAATAGAAAGGAAAATTACTATTTAGCAGTGAGATAAATTTATAAGCATATATGATTTCCACGTTATATGAATAAGTTAAATTTCTGGTCGCTAGATGACAGCACAAAACGTTCTTACATTAAAAATGTTTGTGAATTTTGTATTCTTTAGACGGCTGGTACGGGTATTAAAATAAAGTGCAGACAACGTTTCCACCTTCTTGGATCGTCTTCAAGTGAGAAAAGAGGGTTGAAACGTCGTTCTGTACTTTATTTCAATTAAAGTTTTGATACCCATACCAGCAGTCTTCATAATACATTTTTACTTCAAGTGGGTTTCTCATATCATGAGTTTGTGAATTTTCATTGCATAAAAACATCTGTGAAAATAATTTCGGGAAACATTAATAGATAATAAAGGATAAGCTGAATTAACATTCGTGGTAGCAGGATAATCAAGTATTTATGCAACTGATAGATCTGTATAAGTGTTATTGATGTCTGAGTTTTAAAACACCAGTTTCATATTTATCAAAACAATATATCAAATACAGGTCTACTTTTCTTCATATTTTTAGTGGAGCCGAGCATGGCAGCTCTGTGTGTGTGTTTTATAAGACTTCATTGCCTAGGATCTCCTTGAATCTCTCATTAATTGGCATGATCCTAGCATGTGGTGAAGTCAGTTGTATATGTTAGTTGTGAATTGTGGTGAAGTTGAAACGCGTGGGTTTTATAAGTATCGCCGTAACATTGGTTCACCGCTCTAGGGTACTGGTATTGTCTTGAAGGAAACATTCAAGGTTTACTAGCCCTAACCTTAATCCAAGATTAGTGAAACTGGCGTGATATTAACACTGTACATTATAAAAGTAAAACATATGTTCACCTACCAAGACATTTGATGTAAGGATGATGATGGCCAAAAGTACAGAAACAAGGTATGATGGATACGCAAACCATACAAAAATACCTATGTAAGTAGCCAGTAAGTATGAGTCAATCTTAAAATGTATGATTATTAGCCACTTTAAGACTGTATTACATTACTCAAGTTAAATGATTTTATTCAAACCTGAAATCGTGCAGCTGACAGAAATTCAACATTTATTTATGAATAAAATTTATTCTTGAAAATATTTGGCTAATCACGTGGTAATTTTTATGGCTTTGTGTGTTCATTCCTGCTTTGTTTCAACACTTTTTACAATGTCATCCCTACATCTAACTTAATTTTTGCCATTTTTTCATTACTTGTGTAATAGGCCTAAAATTCACAAGAGAACCTAGCTATAGAAATGCTATAGAAAACCAGAAGGTTTTGTTTGTTTTTTTAATTTCCCACAAAGCTACTCGAGGGCTATCTGTGCTAGCCGTCCCTAATTTAGCAGTGTAAGACTAGATGGAAGGCAGCTAGTCATCACCACCCACCACCAACTCTTGGGCTACTCTTTTACTAACGAATAGTGGGATTGACCGTCACATTATAACGCTCCCACGGCTGAAAGGGCGAGCATGTTTGACGCGACGGGGATGCGAACCCGCGACCCTCAGATTACGAGTCGCATGCCTTAACAAGGTTGGCCATGCCAGGCCAGCAAAACCAGAAGGAATAAACTAATTTATTAGGTAGACTGGATTTCCTATTATTTTTACCAAATAACCTGAAAGAACCCACCGCCAAACAACAGAGCACGGTTAATATACGAATAAACTCTTTAGCCTAGTACCTCGGTTTCATGTTTACAATTTGGCTGTAAGATGAAATACAATAAATAATTCAATTAATATTAAATTAAATTTGCCTACACAATGCGAGTGAACATAGAACTGTTACAATGACACTGTTGCTCAAGTTAGGCCCAAACCTGTGACGTATTTTAAGTGTTTACAGGCTGCTGTGATATTACATATAATAAAAAATCATTATTAAATTATTTCCTGTGTTTATATCAGAATTTCATTATAAACATAAAGTAGAAGATATTCAGGTGATAACCGTTTGTTGTTTTTTTCACCGCAATGTATATTTAATTTGTCAGATTAACATATACTTTGAGAAACAATGATGGAAATTAGTCAAAGAACAAAGTTTACGTATAATTTCGTAAACTGATATATATTAGCGATGATTGAACTCACATAAATACTATGAAATATAGTTACGTTAATTTTAGTAGCTTAATAAAAGTAATAGGATTAAAAACTAATAAGAGCCTAGTGCTTTCAACAGCAAGGTCTGTCTTCATCAGATATAAACACATTCGTCACTCCAGTACATCCTATAGTAATGCTCGCCTTTATCAGTAGTAAAGACATTTACCCTAGAAGATGACAAGTGCATCTGTCTTCATCAGATATAAAAACATTCGTCACTCCAGTGCATCCTATAGTAATGCTCGCCTTTATCAGTAGTAAAGACATTTACCCTAGAAGATGACAAGTGCATCTGTAGAAAACGCTGGTGTTTAAACTTGCGTATTTTTAATGTTCTTAACAGAAGCGTCGTAAGGCACTGACACACAGGTCCAGTGCTTCGATTCTGTTTGACAGTGCCTACAATCCCCAGTTGATATCTTGTAAAATTAGAACAGAAAATCATTATCGCTTTCATACTACAGCGCTGAAAATTCCAACGCCTAGGAGGCCTGATCCTCGAATCTTTTAAGCACCTTGCGCCACCTCTGCTTCTTACTTTAAATTGTCAATGCAAATTTTCGTTTTAAAAAATGTAGTTTGTGACAAAGTTAATTTTGTTTTTATATGCAAAACTTCTTTTTTATTCAGAATTGTTGTCGAGAAATTGCTTAAAAATATAGTTATTAACCTTGTACTATTATATTACTGTTTATTCTATTACGCGCATCACTATCAAGCCAATAATTAATTAAAATGTGTGAGCGTTTTTCTTATAGAAGAGCCACATCGGCCATCTGTTGAGCCTACCGAGGGGAATCAAACCCTGATTTTAGCATTCTAATTAAAATGTATACATTTTAACCACATCAAACTACACTGATGTAATTTATACATATGTGTGTGTGTGTGTTCTTACTGCAACTAGCATTAATGTTTTAAAGAATTATATCTCAGAATTTTCTAAACTCAGAATACCTGATTATAAATAAACTAGAGACATTTTAAAAAAGAAAAACGTGTTTTAATCGTTTAATCTTATAAAAGATAGAATTCAAAACCTGAAAATGTTTTGTATTTTTACTATTGAAAAGAATTAGTGAAATTTAATGTTTTTTATAGTTCTTTAACATTGTTTTTATATAAAAGAGGGCACAGTACCTGTCACGTGGTCTACTTAGATGCGTTCAGAAGGCAGATGGTGATTTCTATGGTTTCTGGTAAGTTTCCGCAAATATTTCTTACGGGTTACACGTACAAAAATGAAGTGGATACTCTACTCGATGTTTCTTTATGATCCAGTTCCCAGGTGGTGGATACTCTACTCGATGTTTCTTTATGATCCGGTTCCCAGGTGAAAACTTATTATATACAAGAAACAAAAAGCTTTCGTATTGATTCACCCCCCGAAGAATGACTAAAACTGGTTTGACCACTATCAACAGTAAGAATTAAATGCACGACTCAGGTCAAATACGGTTTTGTTTAACGTTTAAACAAACTTATAATTAATAATTTGATAAATTAATATTAACAACGTTTACGCAGACATATGTCAGACTGTATAATTTGTACTTTTACATGGCGTGCTACAAATCACGTGGTCAATTGAAGTAACTTACTACGCAAACGCGAACACGTGACCTTCGGAAGATAGCATTACAAACAGGTGAAGGTATAAAAAATTGTATGAAAACAGGTCAGTTTTCGGGATATCGCTGGGCGGACGAGGTTTATACAACTCTCTGGCCTCAGAACGCTGATGCACAGAAGAAATAAGATATGAAGCGAAGGAAGCTATTTATAATTTAATAGCAAAAGTAAACTATACATCAAATTAAGTTATAAATTAACGAAGCTAATTCCAGTAAAGAAATTGAACAATACGACTTATTGTTATAAGTAAATACAAAAGAAAACTAAAACCTAAGACGACAAGAATGTATTAGTTTGTTACTCTTATTATTAACAACATGTTTTCATTCGTAGTATTACTAATACCGCCCAGCATGGCCAGGTGGTTAAGGCAGTCGATTCATAATCTGAGAGGCACGGGTTCGAATCCCCGTCACACCAAACATGCTTACCCTTTCAGACGTGGGGGCGTTATAATATTACAGTCAGTACCACTATTCGTTAGTAAAAGAGTAGCCTAAGAGTTGGCGGTGGGTGGTGATGACACCGTTAAATTAGGGACGACTAACGCAGATAGCCCTCGAGTAGCTTTGCGCGAAATTCACAACAAACCAAACCCAGTAATATTTCAAGAAATTCAACCAGCTATGTTATTTAGGTTAGTTCTACATGATTTAGTAAGTCATTGTTACTAAGCTAACAATGATTGATAATCTTTACACGTGTAGCAAAACCATTGGTAACAGTTGGAAAATTACTGTGATAAACTAAAAATATTATTTAATTTCTGTAATGCGTATTGGTGTATCAAATATATTTTAATTGTAAAAATAAACGACCTTACAACACCAAAATGTTGTTTTTATTTAATAAGAAGCTCAACGTTTCACTTTAAAGTTTTTTTCAGAGCGTGCTTGTAAAAGCTAAACCCAAACTTGTGAGTTTAAGAGTGTGAGTTAGGGTTATCGAGGCTACAACACGTTTATCTTATCAAATAAATACATAAGCCGAGTGTTTGAACAAAAATGAAGCGCGAAGAACGAAAAATGGAAAATAAGTCAGTTTGTTTCTTTCTGAATTTCGCCTAAAGCTTCGCGAGGGGTATCTGCGCTAGCCGTACCTAATTTAGTAGTGTCATCACCACCTACCGCCAACTCATGGGCAATGAATAGTAGGATTGATCGTAACATTATAACACCCCCGTGGCTGAAAGGGTGAGTATGTTTGGTGCGACGGGAATTCAAACCCATGACTCCCGTATTACGAGTCGAGTGCCCTAACCATGTTGGGCTCGACTAAATTAGGCTTCCGAAATGGTTACTATTACAAATAGAAATAGAGAAAGACAGAAGGGCAAAAAGAAAAAGATACAACTAGGAGTGAAAAAACAGCCATAACAACAGTTGTTAGGTGTGTACTTTTTCTGCTAAAACTGGGGAAGAATTTTGTAATTATGCTCGTCATAAAATATTAGTATTAGGCTTTTACTATCATGATACAATCCGAGGGTCTTTCGCGCCCGCGTCGCGCTAAACGCGACGTGAAATCTGTGGGTCGCCGATCCGAACACTGCTAAATTAGGGACCTAGCACAGATAGCCCTCACCGAAAATGCTCATCCGAATCCCCGTCACCGAAAATGCTCACTCTTTCAGCCGTGAGGACGTGATAATCTTACGACCAATCCCCTATTCATTGGTTAAAGAGTATCACTGTTAAATTAGGGACGGTTAGCGCAGTTGGGCCTTGAGTAACTTTGCGCGAAATTCGAAATCAAACACTATTAGATAAATAATGTAATGTTTAAGAACGTAATAGGCCTAACACTAATGGCAAGTATAACTGAAATAATGTATAGAACATTTAGAGATAAAAAAAGTTTGAAGATTTATTTGAATTTATTGGCTAGACTATATACAGTCTAAAGTTCAGTCAACTGTGTACATTATAGAGATTAGTTTTGTTTTTTAAGCAGATTTCATAACCTTCTCACTATAGGCCTGGATGCATCCAATTAATAAACAGAATTTTGAGAAATTTTAAGTTCAGGTAGGTAAAGAAAGACACTTTATTACAAACGTA
This sequence comes from Tachypleus tridentatus, assembly GCF_004210375.1. Taxonomy (NCBI): domain Eukaryota; kingdom Metazoa; phylum Arthropoda; class Merostomata; order Xiphosura; family Limulidae; genus Tachypleus; species Tachypleus tridentatus. The sequence continues at coordinate 75,709,854 of NC_134836.1, read as the reverse complement.
CGACACTTTGAGAAGCCTATATCATCACTAGTGGGTTCCCAGTCGTCACGTTTTAAAAGTATCTCACTCTTTGACGAAGTAAATAAGTTTAAGCCTGTTGTCAACACGTAAAATTCACTCCAGTATGTATTTTAAATCGTTGTGCCATCTTACGGCAGTACTTTTCGTGTGTGATTGTAGCTTAGTGGTTAGCGTGTTGTGTCCCGCTATTTAAAGAAGTGCACACCGCCATTCTAAGCCATGGATGCATTATTAGGGTGACGATCAAATCCTACTATTCGGTCAGCTAAAAATAGCCTAAGAGTTAGCGGTAGGTGCTATTATTGTCAAATAATGCATATAACCCTTGATTATCTTTAAGAAAATATTAAAAAATAAACAAACACCATTCTACTCTTCTTCCAGGTCCCTCTGGATGTCAGTAGCTGAGACTGGTAACTTCATTCCAATGTTGACACCTAGGTTTTTGCTCAGTGACGTTAACTTCATATGACTCTGCTCACGTAGTGATTTCTGTCTTTTCATTCGTTATGCTTATTTTCCTTGTTTTTCTAACATGGTGGTTGTGGTGTCGATACCTGAGAAGTTTTAATTCTTCTTTCCTGTTTCATACAATTCAACTGTTGCTTTCCAGTCCATATTCTTGATCTCAATCTAACACATTCCTTCGTTCGGATTTCTGTTTCCATAGAGATCGGCAACCTTAGTCTCACACACTCCTTTGTTTAGATATCTATTACCATAGAGATCATCATTAGACACAACTATTTCACTCAGCAGTTGTACTGTGCTTTAGGATTCTTAGATGTATCAGATTTTATGCGGAAAGCTTTATCGGTAAGGGAAGTGACCTGATATATCTTTCGTCTGGCTTCTTCCAAAGCTTTGGCAATTTGTTTTTTATAATAACTGTTTTTTTTCTCTCACTGATGTTTTGTATCATTTTTCACATGTTATTTTGCTCTTATTCTTCTGGTCCGGTAGGTTTTTTTTATATTTCTTTTAGTCGCCTAAACACATGTAGAACACACTCGTTTTCTTCTGTTGCTGTTGTTTTAAGTTCAATAAACTGTGGAAATAAACTGCTCGTTCATTTATTTTTAACAGTGATTCATTCGAAGAAACCAAAGTTTGACGACCTTGTATCTAGATCTCAACACAGCTTGTCATTGACTGCTTTAAATGATACAGGAAAATAAATAAAAACATGATTGCCTGGAGTTTCACTTACACCACTGCTTAGAGAATAATGCCAGTCATGGAGTAAACAAGCAACTTATAGAATTCGTAAGCCATCGTTGCCTCTTTGAGGACTCATCTGACTTCCAGACTAATATGTGGATACCAGCAAACATCACATATTTTTTCTCAGTTGCCAAGTGGCTGATCTCTATGGAAAAAAGAAACAGTTGTTTTGTTTTTTGAATTTCACGCAAAGCTATACGAGGGCTATCTGCGTTAGCCGTCCCTAATTTAGCAGTGTAAAACTAGAGGGAAGGCAGCTAGTTATCACCACCCACCGCCAACTCTTGGGCTCCTCTTTTATCAACGAATAGTGGGATTGATCGTAACATTATAACGCTCTCACGGCTGAAAGGGCGAGCGTGTTTGGTGCGGCCGAGATTCGAACCTGCTACCCTCAGATTACGAGTCGAACGCCTCAACCCACCTGACCATGCCGGGCCTAAGAGGCAACAGGTTCGCGTTTGATTAATTTGAGCTATTTGATTTTATATGTATTTTCGTCGTAGCTACAGATGCACAAAACTCCCCACCTCTTGAGGGCGCTGTAGTATTAATACATCTAAGAGGAAGGGGGAAGTGTTATTATTTGTTATCATGCACAAAGCTACACAAAGAGCCATGTGTACTCTGCTCATCAGTAGTATGGAAACCCGGTTTTTAGCAGTATAAGCCTGTAAGCATACCACTGTGCCACTCGGAAGCAAGAAGTGTGCAGAAAATAACTGATAGCAATTTTTTCTACAGAACAGTCGTTATTTCATTTATTTTGTGATATACACTGCTAGCAAAATCTTAAGGCCAATGAACATAAAGAAAAAATATGCATTTTGCGTTGTTAGACTCAACCACTTGAGTACAGCTTCGAAAGATGAAAATAAGAAAAGGGAAAATAAAAATAAACAACCTTTTTAACATTTAATAGGGAAAATGTGAACACTATGAAATTAGCCTAAATACTAGCTAGTCAAAAGTTTAAGGCCATACTGAAACAAAGCGTTAATCGATAAACATGTAACGAAATTTAGTCATTTATGTTCAAGCACTAGCATTGTCAACATCTCCCACTGACATCTCATGTGTTACATTGGATAAAAACATGGCAAAGGCTAAAAAGTTGACAGAGTTTGAACGTGGCAGAAATGTCGAGATGCAAAAGTACGATTTCTCTCAACGTACCATTGCTGGTGAGATTGGACGTAGTAAAACTCCTGTTGCAAATTTCTTAAAAGACCCAAGAAAATTTCGCCGGCGTTGTGCTGGAAGATTCGACGGGTTATTCAGCAAGACACCAGTTGATCGTCGAACAAGATTAAGGCCCTTACGGACGCAGAATGCAGATCAAGAACAATAAGACGGCATCTACGAGAGAAAGGCTTTAAAAACTGTAAACGTCTTCAAAGGCCACGCTTCCTTCCACACCACGAAACAGATCGGTTAAACTTTGCTGAGAAACACCAAACATGGAACGTAGAAAAGTGGAAGAAGGTTTTGTTCTCTGATGAGACAAAATGTAACCTGGATGGTCCAGATGGCTACCAACGTTACTGGAACGATAAGAATATCCCACTGGAGACATTTTCTACACGATACAGTGGAGGAGGTTCCATCATGATTTAAGGTGCTTTCTCCTTCCATGGAACAGTGGAGCTTCAGATTACACAGGGGCGTCAAACAGCAGCTAGCTACATTGGCATGTTGGAGAGAGCATCCTTGTTGACTGAAGGCCCTCGCTTGTGTGGAAATGACCAGATCTTTCAGCAGAACAATGCTGCAATCCACAATGCACGCAGGACAAAGGACTTTTCATGACAAATAACATATTCTTTTGTACCATCCAGCGTGTTCGCCCCAACTGAACCCCTTTGAAAATGTTTGGGGGTGGATGGCAAGGGAAGTCTATAAAAATGGACGTCAATTCCAAGCAATGCATGATCTTCGTGAAACCATCTTCACCACTTGGAATAACATTACAGCCAGCCTTCTGCAAACGCTTATATCAACCATGCTAAAGCGAATGTTTGAAGTTATTCGCAATGACGGCCGTGCAACTCACTACTGAGACCTCTCGTTGGGCATTTCCTACCCTGTTTAGGATTTCTTTTTGGTATGGTCTTAAACTTTTGACCAGCTAGTATTTAGGCTAATTTCATAGTGTTTATATTTTTCCTGTTAAATGCTACAATTTTTTTATTTTTTTTTCCCTTTTCTTATTTTCATCTTTCGAAGCTGTACTCAAATAAGTGGTTGAGTCTAACAACGCAAAATGCATATTTTTTCTTTATGTTCATTGGCCTTAAGATTTTGGCCAGTAGTGTATATCTGTAGAGACGTGTTTTTTTTTTGTATTTATTGTTTATGCGACTTACAACGCTAAAATCCGGGGTTCGATTATCTGTGATGGACACAACGCAAATAGCTTATTTTGTTGTCTTTGCGCTGAAACAACAGCAACTTGTTTCTATGAGCAACGATAACTCAAGTTTAGTGGTAGTTCTTATACAAACACTTCCAGCTTAATTTTAATATTTCCTCTACCTTTAGTTTAGTGGTAGTTCTTATACAAACACTTCCAGCTTAATTCTAATATTTCCTGTACCTTTAGTTTAGTGGTAGTTCTTATACAAACACTTCCAGCTTAATTTTAATATTTCCTGTACCTTTAGTTTAGTGGTAGTTCTTATACAAACACTTCCAGCTTAATTCTAATATTTCCTGTACCTTTAGTTTAGTGGTAGTTCTTATACAAACACTTCCAGCTTAATTTTAATATTTCCTGTACCTTTAGTTTAGTGGTAGTTCTTATACAAACACTTCCAGCTTAATTTTAATATTTCCTGTACCTTTTATTTATAAATTACAAATTTGTAACTAAGTACAGTGAGGGCGTGGTTAGTTCATATTTCATGTGTCTGCTTCACAGTTTTCAGTTTTAAGTTATTCCACTGAATACACTCCTTTACTATTCCTTGCCTTTATCTGGTTCATACAAACACTTCCATTTTTTAATATTTCACCTTTAGTTTAGGGTAGAAATGTCAAACATACGAAAATTAAAGGTATTTTAGTTTATTGGTAGTTTTATTGTTTACAGCAATGATTAAGTATTTTGCATGATCCTGGAATTATTTAGTGTTGCTTCATAATCGAATAGAACCTGCTGAATCATTTTACGTTTGCTGTATGGAAGAATCTAAGAGATACTTCGACGCTTCAGCGCCTCATCGATTCTATACCTGAATGGATTGTGGAAGTCTTAAACGCAATGCAAATATTAAGTTGTACTGTCATGGCTTCTGGTAGAGTTGGTCCGGCATGACCAGGTGGTTAGGGCACTTGATTCGTAATATGAGAGTCGCGAATTCGAATACTCGTCACACCAAACATTCTCGCCCTTTCAGCCGTGGGGGCGTTATAATGTCATAGTCAATCCCACTATTCGTTGGTAAAAGAGTAACTCAAAATTGGCGGTGGGTGGTGATGACTAGATGTCTTCCCACTAGTCTTACACTGCTAAATTAGGGACGGCTAGCGCAGATAGCCCTCGTATAGCTTTGCGCGAAATTAAAAACAAACCTGGTAGAGTTTTTCGATATAATTTTATAGTTTACTCTTTAAATGTTATTGAATAAAGATCTAAATTATTTTGGTATATATATATATATTTATGTGTCCTTTTTAAAGTCCCAGACTTATGTAAAAATTAGGAGGCTTAGCATTTCTTTCTAAAATTGTGGGTTTTTTTCCTACACGAGGGGTAGGTGCAGTGACAAACGAAATGCGCATATTTAGATCATGTGAATTCCATTTAATAAAAATTAAATAAAATCATTAACTTCAAACAGATAAAACATTGACAATTTATTTCAAATAAACGACGAAGTAAATTTAAAAACTAATAAAATAATATTATATGTTCCACAGTCATAGAGAGCTACTTAAAATGGAGGGTCAAATTTGATGAGTACAAAATAATCAATTAATAATGGTTATATAAAAAAGTAATAATTATAGCAAAAGAGACAAAACGAAATATGTGAGCTCACTTTCATGTTGACAAAGAACTATCACAAAACACTTTTAAACTACAGAAACTGAAAAAAACAATATCTGGACAGAATGATCAGGTTTCGAGTTTTGAACTTTTGAGGTTTTCTGCCTTCTGATTGATGATATTGAAGATCAAATTTCATTCTCAACCCTCAATGGTCTGATGATCTTAAACTTCTAAGAGTTTAAGAGTGAAAAAAGAACGTTGAACGATATGCCATACCTGCTATAACCAGTGCCGAAGAAGTCTTTCGTCTAATACCAAGGATCATCATACTAATGGATGAGATGTTATTCATATTATGAATGGTACCATTCCTACTAATATGACTGATTACTGAAGTAGCTCTAAAGAGAACCCAGACAAACAATTGCTTCTAAAACCAATTCAGCCGAGAATATAATACAAAAACAATAATAAAAATGGACATTCCTCGCTCAGGCCTATCCTGGGACCTTGAAAACAACTACGAGAATGAACTTTTCTCGCTCAGGACTATTTTGAGACCTAGAAACCAACAATGAGAATGGACTTTCCTCGCTCAGGGTTATCCTGAGACCTTAAAAACAACAATGAGAATGCATTTTCCTCGCTCAAAGCTACACTGAGACCTTAAAAACAGCTGTCAGAATGGACTCTTCTCGCTCAGGACTATCCCGAGACCTTAAATGATACCTGTTTTGATCCCTCTTTTTTTTTTTTACAAAAAATATTTCTTCTATTATTTTGCATATATCTGGAAGATATAAAATTGGACTTTACGAAAAATAAGTTTATACACATAGATATTTCTCTATGGAAACTAATATTTTTATTTATTTATTTATTAGTTTTCACATCCAGGTGGATGAGTAATAACTTACGAACTTTTAACTGAAAAACCTGTAGTTCGATTCCAGGCGGTAAAATAAAGTGTAGGTATTATGAAGCTAGGCATTGCCAGGTGGTTAGGGCGCTCGACTCATAATCTGAGGGTCGCAGGTTCGAATCCCCTCACACCAAATATGCTCGCCCTTTCAGCCGTGAGAGTGCTATAAAATTACGGTCAATCCTATTATTCGTCGGTAAAAAAAGTAGCCCAAGAGTTGACGGTGGATGGTTTGTTTTTGTTTTTTTGAATTTCGCACAAAGCTACTCGAGGGCTATCTGTGCTAGCCGTCCCTAATTTTGTAGTGTAAGACTAGAGGGAAGGCAGCTAGTCATCACCACCCACCGCCGACTCTTGGGCTAGTCATTTACCAACGAATAGTGGGATTGACCGTCACGTTGTAACGTCCCCACGGCTGAAAGGGCGAGCATGTTTGGTGCGACCGGGATTCGAACCCGCGACTATCGGATCACGAGTCGCACGCCTTAACGCGCTTGGCTATGCCAGGCCCGGTGGATGGTGATGACTAACTGTCTTACAGTGCTAAATTACGGACAGCTAGCGTAGATAGCCCTCGTGTAGTATTGCGCAAAATAAAAAAAACAAACTACAATATTATTTCCATGTTTAAAATCTTAAATACTTAGATATTTGTTCCATTTGTTGTTTATTTAGTGAAAACATTTTCTAAAATAAGTTTATTTATTTTTTTATAGAGATTTGGACCTAAAAACACTCCGTAGTTTATTTAAACACACTGACTGTCATGCTGAAAAAAACAACAATACATGCGATAAAAGAAACTGCTATTCTTTGAATGCTTATTTTCCTATTCTATAACATATATGTTTATGTGATATATTATTTTTTAATTAAATAATTTTTCCTCGGTGGCTTAGCGGTAAGTTTGGGGACTTATAACCCAAAATATCTAACTTCCGTACCTGCTGCAAGAATAAAACAGATGAATAAATAAACAGTGTTCGATTGTGTGTGTTTTCTTATAGCAAAGCCACATCGGGCTATCTGCTGAGTCCACTGAGACGAATCGAATCCCTGATTTTAACGTTGTAAGTCCGTAGACTTACCACTCTACTAAGGGGGGACAATAGTATTCGACTCTGTCTGTGACGTTCCCTAATTTCAAAATACCTCTGCTTCAAAATTTTTGAGCTCTCAAGCTGTCAGTTTTACCCTAGCGGACGATCAAAATTATAAAATAAAAATGTTAACACTTGATAAGAAATAGTTCAGATTATTATATACCAGAGAAATCTTATTTCACGTCAATCTTCCTTGGCTTACTATTTATTATTATGGGCCCGGCATGGGCAAGCGTGTTAAGGCGTGCGACTCGTAATCTGAGGGTCGCGGGTTCGCATCCTTTTCGCGCCAAACATGCTCGCCCTTTCAACCGTGGGGGCGTTAAAATGTTACGGGCAATCCCACTATTCGTTGGCGGTGGGTGGTGATGACTAGCTGCCTTCCCTCTAGTCTTACACTGCTAAATTAGGGACGGCTAGCACAGATAGCCCTCGAGTAGCTTTGTGCGAAATTCAAAAACAAACAAACAAACAAAACAAATTTATTATTATTATTATTTCTTTTATATCTTCTGTAAGAATGACAATTTTACCACATTTTGAATGTTTGTTTCTCGTAATCTAAAACGTGTATAAAACTTGTTGGTTTTGAATTACATAATAATGTTTAATTCAATTCAGAGAGAAAAGGATAATACCATTCCACTATCTGGAACAGATGTGGCAGTACCCAAGATTTCGGCTTTTTATATAGAGTTATCCATTTTTCGGCAGCACCTGAACTTTTGTCCCTGTATGTACAGTTTTTCGACCCTATATTGTTATTATGTTGTTTCTTTGAATTAAGCACAAAGCTACACAATGGGCTATCTGTGTTCTGCTCACCACAGGTATCGAAACTCGGTCTTTAGCGTTGTAAGTCCGCAGACATACTGCTGAGCCACTGAGAGTCGTATATAAAGTCTTCCTTTTTTCATTAGTACCCAATATTTTGGCCCTATGTATACAGTTATTCAATTTTCGTCAGTATCCACGATTTCTTCCCTGTATGTAGAGATACCCATTATTTCTAACTATTCTATTTTTCAAGTATTTTCACTGCGGATCTTAGTTATTTTCCAAAACAGAATTTCTTTGCATGGTTTTCTTACCAAACCGACATGATTAATAGTAACATGTACGATATAATTTATTGCTTCAGCCTATTTTCATCTTAGTCTTTTCTGTAACTCGTGAATAAAAATTACACAGTCGCGAGTCACCATGAGAACTTACTATAAAAACTTGGTGTCTCGCGGTTGTGTAACTTTTATTTACGAGTTATAGAAAAGGCTTAAATGAAAATAAGTTAAAGCAATAAACTGTATTTCTGATATAATCATCTCAAAGTTTCTGTAATTTCCTCTTTCAATTTATCGTGATAGCGCGTAGGCGTGCGACTCGTAATCATCTCGCGCTAAGCCGTTTCCCACTGTTGGTAAAAGAGTTTGGCGGTGGGTGGTGATGACTAGCTGCCTTCCTCTAGTCTTAACTAAATTAGGGACGTAGCACAGATAGCCCTCGAGTAGCCTGTCAGTGACCTGCCATCTGCTGATAAATTCTTTCTGCAAGAGACTCGGGTAAAAAAAAGGAAATATGATGTGCGATGGTCTGTAATTTCTGGTGTAGAGTAGTTGGGATTGTATGAAGAAATAATAATAACAATATGTTCATGTTGAACAGCTTAGTAAAATAAGAGTGATAAAAATGTACATATTTTATGTTTTATCATTTAGACAGTAATGTCAATGGCTATAACATGAGAGAAAATAATATGATGCAACATACATATCACCAGTGTTATCGTGGTTGGAAACTGGAATAGGATGCATTTATTTCTGTTAAAAGACGGACAAAATCTAAACGAGCTGTATTTTTTACTATAAAAGTTACGAGATATTTTTGTCTGTATTTGATTGTGTAACGTTATGTGGCAGTGTTCAGTTCAGTTCGTGAGGACAGGAATTGTTGATGTCTGATGAGGTTATGGTGATTTATTTGTAGAAATGGAAGGAGTCAGAACCAACATTATTAGACACTACTTCCACAACGAGTTTTCCTGGAAAAGTGAAACTGCCACACAGATGTTGATGATTGATCTCTGGCAAGTACTGAATTCCTGAGCAAAGCGAAACTGTTACGTAGATGTTCTTGACTGACCTCTAGGTTACATAGATGTTCTTGACTGACCTCTAGGCAGTACTGAACTGTGCCCCGCTCTTATCTCTAGAATATAAATAAATGCTTGGATGCTTATTTAAACAGAATAAGTGAGAAACTAATGTATCATTCAGTATAATATTTCTCATTTTCTTACTAATGTAATCTGAACTTTAACCTTCGTTTACCATTTTTCAAACCATCCAAACTTAAACATAATTTTTGTTTTATCAATCCAGAAAAGATCTTGAACAAATTTTTCCTAAATTCTAATGTTAATAATATTATATTAACTAACTTACGTTTCTTCGTTACCTTTAGAGGCAATGATCACATCTTCAGTTCCTCTTCGTATGTGTTTTATTATATGTCGATTTTCATTTTTAACGATCTTCTTAAGTATTCTACTTCTACAGAATTTCCAACTTCTTTAATTCCATTATAAATTTTATTTGTATTTATTTCTCTCTTTTTAAGTCAGTATTTAGTTAGACTATATTTTTATTCTTAAAGCAGTGGTTCTTAACCTGGGTTCAATCACACCCAAGGGGTTCGGTGAAGATCAAAACACACACATTGTGTGTGTGTTTATTCCATTCACCCGACTCGTATGATTCGTGACGTCATGCTCCACTTGATCATAATTGGCTGCGGCTGATCACGTCACATCACTTGGCCTTAATATCTGTGCTGCAGGAAACTTCGTGCGCTTAGTAGTCGACTTGTGACTGTAGTAATCGTGCGTCATTTGTGATTTTTTTCCTAATCTTTCAATCCCTTCATACTAACTATGTCGAGCAAAAACAGAAAGTGGTCGGACGAATACGTACAATATGAATTCACCTGTATAACGGAACATGATGGGAGTCAGCGTTCTTTAATGCATAATTTGCAATGCCAAGTTAAGCAATTCTAGTCTAGCACCAGCAAAACTAAGAGAACACTCCCTAAAGCTGCATGGAGATGGGAAATACAAAAACACAAGTCTTGCTGAATTCAAGGTAAAGAGAGCCAGGTTCAATGAAAGGCTACTTTGCCTGTTCGCGGCTTTGTACCCATCGACAAACCGATCCTCACAGCATCGTACGAAGTTGCATACTTGATCGCAAAGCAGGGCAAACCACACACCATTGGTGAAGCACTCGTAAAACCAGCTGCGTTGAAGATGGCGAATATCATGCTAAGAAAAGCTGCTGAAAATAAGTTATCCCAAATTCCTCTTTCAAATGACACCATCAGCAGCAGAATAGATGACATGAGCAATGACATCTTGGCTCAAATAGTTGCAGATCTGATTTCAAGCCCAGCAAAATTCGGCCTTCAACTCAACGAGACCACCGACATTTCCAATCTAAGCCAGCTTGTTGTACTCGTGCGCTATGTGAAGAACGACGAGATAAAATATTTTTTTATTTTGAAGCCTCTTACAACAACAACTAAGGCAGCTGACGTGAAGAAACTTGTAGATGACTTCTTCAGAGACAACGATCTTTCGTGGGATATGGTTTTTGCAGTTTGTTCAGATGGAGCTCCAGTCATGGTGGAACGAAACTCTGGTTTTGGTGCGCTGGTGAAAGTCGATGCACCACACATCATTGTAACGCACGTGTTCTGCACAGGCATGCGTTAGCAATAAAATGCTTGCCTTCTAAACTGGCAGAAGTATTAAAAATTGTAGTGGAATGCATGAACTTTGTGCGAAATAGTGCCCTGAAGCACCGCATCTTCAAAGAGCTGTGTAATGAAATGGGCTCTGAATTCGAGGTACTTTTGTACCATTTTAACGTTCGGTGGTTATCCCGGGGAAAGGTGCTGAATCGTGTTTCTGCCATACGCGTGGAATTAGCCCTGTTTTTGCGAGAGCACCAGCATTGTCATGCAGATTGCTTCGAAAAATCTGAGTTCATTCTCATGTGTTTTTCTTATAGCAAAGCCACATCAGGCTATCTGCTCAGCCCACCGAGGGGAATCGAACCCCTGATTTTAGCGTTGTAAATCCGGAGACATACCGCTGTACTAGCAGGGGGCATTCATTCTCATTTTGGCGTACATGGCCAATATCTTCAATACTCTCAATCAGGACAGTGGAGTCAACATCATCGAAGCGGAAGAAAACCTGAAGGCTTTTCAAAAAATGCTACCGTTATGGAAACGACGAACAGAGAATGATAACTTCGCAAACTTCCCCTGCTGGATGACTGTGTAAGTAAGATCGAAGATGTGTCTGAAATCGGAGACATTTCTGTACCCGGGGAACTGAAGCAAGCAATTGCCATACACTTAGATGAGCTCCCAAAGTCTCTCGACGGATACTTCCCCACCAGAGAGTCATATCTAGCATGGGTGAGACAGCCGATCACGTTTAATGTTGTAACAGCAGATGTCAATGATGAATACCTCGACGAAATCATTGAACTTCAGCAGAGCCAGGTTCAACAGCAACATTCAGAACAACAACGCTCTCAACGTTTTGGTGTCACCAAATCGTAGCGTACCCTCTTATTGCTAAGAAAGCCCTTGAGATACTCATACCGTTTGTTACAACGTATCTTTGAGAGCAATCCTTTTCGAGGATGGTAGACATAAAAACGAAGAAAAGGAACAGACTTTGTTGCTAAAATGATATGAGAGTAGCACTTGCCAAGGTAAAGCCGCGCATTTCTGAACTTGTCTCTGAAAGGCAACAGCAAAAGTCACATTGATTTGCAGTAAATATTCATTGAGTTATGTTTTTGTTTTTGTGTGAAATTCATGTTTTGTTGGTTTTGTGTTTTGAACACAGTGATATTGTGTGCAACTGATGCATGGTTCATTTTGTGCACTAATAAAATATCTACTTATGTTTTGAATTTGAGAAAATCAAATTTTATTTTTCCAATTACGAAGGGTCAGTGAATGCAAGTACGAAACTTCCCGGATTCAGTACCTCCAACAAGGTTAAGAACCACTGTATTAAAGCATTCATCTTGTAGGTCATTATTGATGTCTGTTCTCCTGTCATTTGAAAAGTGAATGTTGAGCTTTGCCTATGTGCACAGCTTTTCAAACGGAAGAGAGACGTGACGTTTTACAATATAAATTTATAAGATGAAATAACGGTATGTTCCATCTAATAAGTACAAAAACGTCTGCACATACCGAATCTTAAATTCATATTAAGACGCTCAAGACAGTTTCACAAGTAAATAAACAAATAATTTATTTGTAAGTCAACAGAAGCGAAATAAAATACTGCATAAACAAGCACGACGGAAATAACATTACGTCTGCTCCCTCTTCTGTCTTACAGAAATAAGCTGGGAGCGCTTTATGGTTAACAGATTTGCCTTCACGTCCAAGGATCAGTAAATATCTGACCATTTATTTTGTCACTATTATTAGAACGAATAGCAGCTGAACTCTTCTTCAGAATCTCTTAAAAGGAAACAATAAAACAGCTGCACAGAAGACATATCCAATTTGCCAAATCTGGACTGAGAAAGTTTGCATAAAAGTAGTTATTAGAATTAAACTGTCTTTTCCAATAGCTGCCTTTAACATGCACATATAACAACGTCTATTAGCTCTAATCAAAACAAAACAATAACAATAAATCGTGGAAATGAATAAACAGATCATTTTGTAAACAGAAATAACCAGTGTAATTCTCAGTCACTATTACCCCTGCCACAGTTGGGATAAGGAAATTCCGGAGTCTTTGGTATTCCTAGCTGTATTGAATATGTTGGAGTGCTACAAAATTACTTGGATCATTTGATAAGTCAGGAAATATATTTGGTAGACGACTTTTAATTATAGTCAGTGCAAGGTAATACATTTGGATTATCATAATTTGGTCAACACCATTTTACTTGAAGCAATCCACCCACCAATGTGATTAAAGAACAGGATATTTTCAGAATGGTGGATAAGTCAAACCATAGACGCAATGTGCTGTTGTTAGTAACAAAGTTAAGACAAGTTTAGTGTGTGCTTATAGACATATTTATTACAACTTAAAAGAGGTAATTACAGTGCTGTAAAAAATACTCAATTATTCAATGTATTCGCACTTTTCTTTGTTTCTGTATTTTTTATGAATCTGTGCATTATACAAATGTCAGAACAAGTGTAAAACGGTTATGAACATTATGTGGTGTAAGATAACTCAAATTTCATATATCCAAACACGTATCTGCATCTTTACTAACAAATCAACCTTGGCAAATATTACAAAAAATTATCAACAAATACTTGGCAAATACAAAAATTTTCTATAAATGGAACTAAATGTAGGCAGGGATTAGTTAATGATGCCACACGAGGATTATGGCTCTCTGCAGTTCCAAGGTGTTTTGGGGTTTCTTTTTTTGCACTTTTTACCAATCATCTCACGGCCTGGCATGGCCAAGCGCGTAAGGCGTGCGACTCGTAATCCGAGGGTCGTGGGTTCGCGCCCGCGTCGCGCCAAACATGCTCGCCCTCCCAGCCGTGGGGGCGTTATAATGTGACGGTCAATTCCACTATTCGTTGGTGAAAGAGTAGCCCAAGAGTTGGCGGTGGGTGGTGATGACTAGCTGCCTTCCTTCTAGTCATACACTGCTAAATTAGGGACGGCTAGCACAGATAGCCCTTGAGTAGCTTTGTGCGAAATTCTAAAACAAACCAATCATCTCCCATCAGTTTTCTATAGGGTTGACATCTGGACTGTTGCCTGGTTAGCAAAGTGTCTTGACCCTTTCCATTTAACGATAGTCATTTACCTGAAGCAATGAAGTAAAACCTAAGATATATTTTCAATATACATAGAGTGAAATTTTCTCTTTATTCCACGTCTACTTTATAGAGAACGCGAACGTTACCAGCTTCTTTTTAGCTCTATGGCATGAAACAGAGTCATCCTTGAATGTGTATTAGTTAGCTCCGCCAAAGTGATCCCAGGTTGGATTCCAGGTTCTCTATGTACTTTTTGGCATTAGAGATACTTTTCACAAAATGCAGGCGTCCCATACCCTGGCCAGAGATGCATCATCATTACTACTCAATTCTATAGATGCTTTACAGTTGTTACATTCCAATATGCTGGATGAAACTCTTCTCCATATTAACGCGGTACAAAGCTTTTTCCATCATACCCTTGCCGGTTGACCACTGATTCGTCTGAGAAAATCACTATGCCTCACATAACTCCAATCCAGTCACCATGATTTTTGTTGATTTTGTTTCGGGCCCAGTTGAGGCTTAACTTCATCATCTGGTTATCGAGGATGAATTTCTTTTTTAGATGTCTTACTAAGAGACTGACTGAAAACAGGCGAGAATAGACGGTGCACATGGTGACAGTTACCCTTGGAATTTCTCACCATATTCTTTTAAGATATGTGAATGACAGTCGACAATTCTGTAGTGAGTTTCAGAACTAAATTTTCATATGATGAAGAAGATTTCCCCAACCCAATCTTTCGCCGCTTCACACAGTTAGTCTCTCTTTGCCTTTTGACCAACAAGCTCACGGTAGGTCGGTTAGATTTAATTATTATAGCAGTATTCTCTTCTTTACTCAAAAGAATAAATAGTCTGCTTTTTTTCCGTGTTTCTGGCCATGATCTATCACATTTACTTTCTAACAGATAGGCTTCTAAACTGACTCTCAGCCAACAAACGACTGATGCAGTCCCAAGGCAGCCTATAAAGCTTCTGATGTAATGATTAGTAGTTTTGTATTATCTATATGTAGTAGGGTCTTAAAACAGACGATGATTCAGAAGAAAAATGTGTAAAAAAGAAAGACTAATGTAATATTTTTTCCACCTGTGTATCTCCATATACAGAGCACTATGCCTGCCCTCGTCTTGAGAAAAGGGTAAGAGGTGATCTTATTTGTTTAGAATTAAGCACAAAGCTACACAATGGGTTATCGTGCTCTGATCACCACAGGTATAGAAACCCGGTTTCTAGAACTGTGAGTCCGCAGACAATCCGCTGTGCCACTGGGGGAGCACAGAGGTAATCTTATTGAATTTTACAATATTATTCGGGGAGTTAATAAAAATATGTAAAGGTTTCTGATATTTTGTGTTGTATTTTTAAGATAGTAGAAATAAAGAACAGAAACTTGCGACTTCGAATATAGGCGGCTAGTCTGTTAAGACTGTTTTATTTTTCTAACATAACTATTGGATTATAGGATGAGATACTGTAGGCTTAATGATTTCTAAAAGAAAGCGTGAAGTAATGAGTATGTAAGGTATTAAATCTGTTGTAACACTGATATTCACGCGTATTCTTGGATTTTTTTTAGGGTTAGGGTTCATTCTGAAATCAATAACGCATGCAGGTCCAAGTAAGTTGTTAGTCAACATCATACGAAACACATTAGCAAAAGAAAGAAATTATATATATATAATATTAAAATGTCTATTAGAAAACGCTAACTATACTTATAAAACAATTGAAAATGAATTCTATTTCTGAATATTAAAATATTTATGTATTATTTTTATTTAGTTGTATTTCTCCGTTATTCTTATGATTTATTACGTAGTGGTCTTCTCACGAAGAAAAATAGGATTGGATAATACTGACCAATCAGCAGAGAGCAGTATGTTAAGGTAAGTCTGTTCAAAATATTGTCTCGTGAGTAACAAAGTAAGGAGGTTGTGTGACATGAATTTATATTAAAATTCAGTTGTTTTTTCTCTAACTTGACATTTTTGTCAGACATCGTGTTGTAAACCTTTTTTGAACAAGTTTTTATTTCATATTTTAAAGTTATATCACCATGTTGTCTTTGTACAAAAAAAAATCCCTAAATTTTAGCAGTGCTGTTGATAGCCGAGTTTTACGAGCTCACCGTCGAACCCTTGACAGAAAGGATATTCGGCATGAACAGTTATCACGACGAAGGAATATTGGTAGTAGTAAAAGTACTACAAGCTGTGAAGTGGAGCCACTTGCTGAACTTCATGTTGAATTTCACAAACCGATAAATAGTGGTGGGCTGAAGAACCAATCAAATGGTAATATAAAACTTATTAGAAACGTTTATATTTAGATTTGGTGTCCTACCATAGTAGTGGTGTTACAACTTTTTATTGTACTTGTAATACAGCTTAAAAGTTGAAGTACTGTAGTAAGAAGTATATTATTAATAGTAATTTTCCTAGAACTAATTAATCTCTATTACACCTGTCCAACGCTAGTACAGCGCTAAGTGCTAAAATCGGTGACACAGTAGATAGCCCGAAGTGGCTTTGTCGTAAGAAAACTGTTACGTCTATTAGTAACATTAAATTTACATCCTCAACATCCTACGGTTAAAAAAATTCAAAATGTACAGGAGAAAGTTGTTACTAATGTATTTGATATTGAAGAATGGTATTGTAAAAAACACGATGAAACTATAACAAAAAATTGATGTATTATTATGCTTTTATATAAATCCTTGTTAGTTTTAGACTTAAAAATATACCTTTTTAATTGAAGAAATTTGGACTGTAAAATATCTTTCAAATGGAACTTAATGAACTAATTTTTGGATGTGAAGAGTTTTTTTTTTAATTACTTTAATTCAAATCATTTTTACTAACAGTAACACCTTGTAACAAAATATTAAAAGCCACGTGTAATTGATAACAAAATTATTAAAAATTGAAATTAAATGAAAAATTCATAAATTATAATTAACAAACAAATAGAAAATATGTACACATGAAATAGAAAATGCGTAATTAAAATATAGTGTATTATGTAGAACCTTCGAGTCAAGAAACAAGCAAAGCCATTAACAGACGTGAAATGCTGAAGAAGTGGAAGACTGAACGGGACTTTAAAAAAAAGATAGAAATGAATAAGCACAAGCCAGTGTTTAAGGTTGGCCACGTAGACCACGATCCTCCTAGATATTTGATGTCTTCCTCTTCAAAAGTTCTGAAAAAAGAAAACACAAATGTACGTCTTGTTAGTACTTTTCCATTTGTAAACAAAATAGTATGCATGGTATGATCATTTTCTGTGCAGTCAATGCTTCTACTGAACTTTAATTTATAAAGTAGTGTACCATAAAACTTTCAGTACTTCAATATCAACTGGTACAAAAAAAAATTAAATATATATTTTAGTTGAATTGAAGGTTTAATATTTGAATTACCATTATGGTTCATCAACTTTTTTTACTTTTTATGTAAATTGTTTATACATGAATTTGCTTATGTGTCAGTGAGATTCAGTTCTTAGTAACATAGGAAACCACAAACTTTTGAACTCTAGTCCTATGAACTAGTGGAGAAAACTGGTGTGTATTTTGTAAAGAAACTTGGTGATTTCACCCATTAATTTGGTTTGGTCTTTACACTGTATTTGATAACAGGCAAAAAACAGTGTTTGAAATTTCAGGAAATGTTTCATTGTAAATTAATCTTGCTGTTTTTGCTTTTAGTAAAATCAGAAGAAAAAGATGTTTATATGTTTTGATATTTAATGTATTCTGACTTAAAAATAGTTTGTTTTTTAGAATATAAGATTTCTTTTTTTGTCTCTTTTTGTCAGACCTCCAAGATGTGGAATTTAAAAACCTCAGTGAAAAACAGCTTCCAGGTATATGAATGAACTTACCTTCAATTAGTTTTTGTTGTTGACTTTAAGATATTGTGCTACAATATGTTACATATCAACAAGTGGTATGTTTGGTAACAATAGTATCTAATTATATTTGTAAAGAAAATTGTGAAGCTTGCATCTATGAGCTATTTTTATGTTGCTGTTATCTCTGAAACGTAACAAGTGTACATTTATGTATGGTAAAAGATTCTGTTGATTTAAACATGAGCACAACTCTGAAATTCTGTAACCTTTACAGCATAAAACTTGGGTCATTTGTGATAAGCTGTTATATTTATGTGCAGAAATGCTGATATTAAAAACGTATAATTTAACAATAACAAAGATACTGTTGGTCCACCTTTAAAACGAAAGTCAGAAGCAGCCCTTATCATTCCAATGCTTATCAATAATTCCATTAACTTTCTTAAATTCTTTTTACGTATACCACAACTGAAGGTAACATATTCCAAAGAAAATGAAAGCTTTCTTCAGCTGAAGTTGACTTCTACCCTGCAAAGATTTATATTTGTGTCCCCTGCTTCTACCAGTCTCACCATTAAGTAAAAAAAAAATAAAACATCAGTGCTTCTGATATGTAAACAGAAAGCTTCTCCAGTCAATTCGCCTACACGTTCCATTGTATCAGGGTGGCTATTTTTGATGACAACTGTCAAGGTTTATGTTTTAATCTGAATGACATCAAAACACTGATTGCTTCCTACCATCCTATATGCCTTTTCTTACAGGAAACATTTCTGAAACCTGCCGATACAGTCACCTTTCAGCTGTTTTCTCTGTACAGAAATGACAGGCTGTGTGATGGACGAATACGTGGAGGGGTGGCACTGTTGGTTGATCAGCATGTGCCCACCCTGTGTTTGTCACTAGACACACCCTTGTAGGCCGTAGCCATCCGTGTTTGCTTGGGTCATATAATTACTGTTTGTTCTCTCTACCTGTCACCTGGAGAGACATATGATCAATCAAACCTTGATGCTCTCATTGAACAGTTACTGTCTCTCTTTCTTATTCTAGGGGACTTTAATGGACACTATCCCCTCTGGGGAAGTGCTGTTATTGATAGGAGGGTTTGCTCTGTAGAGCGTATGCTCTCTGATCACAGAAGCTGGATCAGGCAGAGTGGTCCACTTTCACTGCTTTCGCAGAACTTGATCCTGCCATCGTCTGTCAGCTATCAGTAGACGACTGCGTGGCAACAGTAGCTGCTCAATGTATTCCTAAAACCTTGACACATTTTTCCACTATATACTCCTCCGTGGTGGAATCCTGCCTACCACATGGCACGGAAGGCTCAAAAATGGGCCTGGGATACTTTCTGTAGATATCCCACACTTTCAAACCGCATCTCTTTCCAGTGGGCCCGTGCACATGCTAGGTGGGTAAGATGTCAAAGCCAGAAGGAATCTTGGATTAAGTTCACAACTAGTATATCTTCTACCATCAGTTCCAAAGTCATATGGGACAGGGTTCGAAAGGTCAGTGGGCATTACAATTCCGTCCCCCTCTCAATCTTACTCTGTAATGGCCAAGAAGTCGCTGATATACGAGCATCACCAACACACTAGGTGAAAGTTTTTCTGGGTATCTAGCACTTCTGCTTGTTCCTCCACCTTCTTGGCCATCAAGACTCGGGTAGAGCATTCACCTCTTTTCTTTCAAATTGACTGTCTTTATGACTATAATCATTTTTATTAAAAATTTTTAATGTACAGGAAATTCCAAGTTCATGTTGGTTCGATACTTTCCCGTACTTTTCTATAGGAACTTGGAGTCCCTCAGGGCTGTGTCTTGAGTGTCACACTTTTTAGTGTAAAGAATTATGCCATCACTGAACATCTCCATCTCACTGTTGCAAACGGGCTCTATGTTGACAACTTTCACATCTCATGTCAGTCTTCAAACATGAGGTATAGTGAGCGGCAACTTCAAACTGCCCTCAATCGTGTACTGAAGTGGACCACAGCAAATGGCTTTAATTTCTTTCTCTCTAAGACCATTTGCATGCACTTTTGCTGCTAACAGGGTATTCACCCTGATCCTGAACTCCGTATCGGTGAAGTTTTGCTGCCTGTGGTCCCTGAGACAAAGTTCTTGGGGCTTATCTTTGACCATAAGCTTAATCAAACATTAAGCAGCTACAGGTCAAATGTGTGTCCTCTCTACCACCAGTTGGGGAGCGGATCGATGTTCCATGTTAAAGATATATTGTGCTCTTATTCAATCGAAACTCGACTATGGATCACTGATCAATGACTCTGCCAGACCATCGGCCTTAAAGATGCTAGACTCTATTCATTATGAAATACTTTGGCTTTGCACTAGGACTTTCTGTACTTCCCCAGTACAGAGCTTATACGTAGTCTCTTGAACCTTCTTTGCACCTCTGCCGTTTGCAACTGTCTTTATTATATGCTTCGAAACTTTGTTCCTTACCAAAGCATCCTACCTTCCTGGGGTTGCGTTTTCCTTCCTTGGTGAGCCATACTTTTTCAGACCAGATGATCTGCCATTGTTCCTTTTGGCCTTCGTATCCAGACGCAGTTGGATGAATTGGGTCTGTCATTGGATAACATTACAGAATCCACTGGTCAGCCCATCCCACCATGGCTTCTTACAGTCCCCAAATGTGACCTATCTTTAAGTCATCTGAGAAAAGCAGACACTCCTGATTGGAAATACTGTCTGCTATTTGCTGAACATCTTTTGACCCATCCTTCCATTCCTATTTATACAGATGGTTCGAAATCAGGTGACTGTGTGGGTTCTGCCATAGTTTGTTGTGGTTTGGTGGTTGTGTGCAGAATCCCCTCTACAGCTTCTGTGTTCACTGCTGAACTGTATACCATTTTTCTTGCCCTAGATCACATAGAAGCTAAGCAGTACTCCAACTGCATGATTTATACTGACTTGCTTAGTTCTCTACTGGCCCTAGAATTGCTTCACGTTTGTTCACACCCTGTTCTTGTCAATGTTCAAAACTGAGTGGCCTATTTCTGGATGTTGGGCCATGTTGGTATTCGCGGGAACAAGCTCGTTGAGAGTGCAGCTTAATCTATCTGCTGTGGCAGTATCACTGCTGTGCCTGTCCCATACATGGACTGTGGTCCTGTATTCAAGGCTTAGCTCTGTGCTAGCTGGCAGTCAACTTGGAATAAACAATGCGAAAACAAGCTTTACCAAATAAAACCTTATATTGGACTTTGGCCATCTTGCTTCTGTAAGGATCAGAAAGAGGAAGTTGTTCTAACTAGACTATGCATTGGTCAGTTTTTTACCTCATCTTTTTTGTTGGTTTTTTTTTTATCTGGAACTGATGCACCAGTGTGTATTTTTTGTAACACTCATCACAATATGCTACATTTTACTTTCTTGTCATTGTTACGTATCTCAATGATGGCACTATTTTAAACATGTTTTGTCCCAAGGTTTGTCCATAACGTTAGACAGTGCTATTAGTAATGGACACTGTCCACCTTGGTAATGTTTGTAGTTTTTTAAAGGTGATTAATCTTTTTAATGCCATTTAAGTTTTTTAATATATATATTACACCTTTTTAATGTGGCTCCCTTTTAAAAATCATATCTAGTTTGATTTGAAATTAGAAACTGGCCATAACATTAAATAACTCGAAACCAGGACTGGAAAGGCCAGCTTCAGGTGACTAATGCTGCTGTTTGAACTACCCATTAGTCATCCTGGCGAGTTATTATTATAATTTTACTACATGTCTTTTAAAACCTTTTTATTACTTTTCTTTTGGAAAACGGCCATGCCATATTGTCAAATAATGCGGAACCAGGACTGGAAAGGCCAACTTCAGGTGACTAACGGTGGTTTTTGTACTTACCTGTTAGTCTTCCTGGTGAGTTATGATAATTACAATTATGCTACAGAAAGTCCTTTACAACTTGTATTACTGTAGTTTTTCTCTTAATGTTGTAGAGTAGATGTAAACATTGGTTTTATGCTATTTGTTTTTTTAAAACTTTGTTTTGTTTTACCTTAATTTCCTTTTATGAATTTTACTAAATTTACTTTTAACTTTTTACTGGATATTTGGTGCAGCTGGTCTAGTTGCTTTGTGCCATAAAACACTAAATCAACCAACCAACCCATCATTTACAGATGTTTTGAATTAGTTGGTTCTGTTTCCATCATTACTGTGAAAAACATAAAAGTTAACTCATTGATAAGCATAAAACAAACATTGTTTTAAACATGGAATTGTTGAGTATTGAAATCAGAAATATTAATACATTTAAATATTGTGGTACAGACTGGAAGAAAACACACGAGCTTGAGAAACCAAACTAAACTTACTGTACTTTGTAATGTTTAAGTAACACATGACAATAAAACATTATCATTCTGTAAATAAAACAAAAACACTTGGTGACTGTTCAACCTGTTGTTTAATGCAAGTAACACATGACAACAGTTACAGCTTTATTTTTAATTGCCTGGGTTTCCTGTCTAGCTAGATATAGTCGTAATGAAACAAAATTTCTATTTGTGTAAGTAGGTTGGTGTCTTAGTGATATTGTTAGACTGTTATTTAGCAGTAACTCCCCAAATAAAGAATAATGAATGCTAACATGCTTTAACTGTTTATTAACCTAACCTTTAACATAATATTTGTAGCTTGTATTAAGTAGAAAATATACTAAGTTAAAGCTATTTTAGTCCAAGCAAGGTAGAAACTGAACAACAAACGATCAAGGACAACTAGATCACACCCTCACAGTTGTGAACTGTATGCAAGCTGAATACATAGTACCATTATGAGTAGTTATGTCAATGGAAATAGTAATAGTTAGCAGCAGTCGTCATGTCAGAGTTGTTTGTTGATTTGAAAAGTTGGCAGTGGGTGTTGATAAGTGGTTATTTAATGTTAGAGAGGGTGCCTTAGTGATTTTGTCATAAGTTCAAAACGTACAATATCCCCACGGTGGGCTACTGCTGGATAGATAAGTGGGGTTAATGGCAACAGGAATCAAACTCAGAACCCTATATTCATAAGGCAAGTAACATAATCTTTGAGCCATGCTGGCCTGAGTAATTGTAATGGTAATATTTTGATTACATGCTTGAAATGATGAAAAATGAAAATAATCAGAATTGCTCATTTTAATTAGTTGATTATTTCAATGGCATTAATATATTTAATTGTGATACCAGATATTTAAACTTAACATACTAAACTTACAAATATGTCTTAAAATAATCATTAACCTAGAAAATATTGACATAGATATCTGTTCAAGATATAAGTTTGGCCATTCAAAAATTTAGAACCTTAGTCTTTAACTGCCCTGTTGAATTTGTTATACTTTATTTTGATGTGATATTCAAATACTTACTGCTTTACAAATTAGTTTCTTGAAAGTGACACTAAGTTAAAAATTAGTATAATAACTTGTGAAAATGATGTGAACTTTGACCTGCATTTTTTGTCACTGTGAGAAGGGTATTAACATAGAAGTAACCTAATTTAATCCTTTTAGTTTAAATGAAGTTGAACGTAAGATTAAAAAAAGCATGGAATGTTATTTTTATGGAATATTTTGCACAAACTTGATACAAAATAAATTAAAGATTACATTTTTAATCACTATGATTTATACCACATTTAGTCTGAAAACCTTATGCAAACCAAACAATCACAACAGACAACAAATCTTCAGACTCAAACTACTGGATCATCTATTAGATCAACTAAGCCTTCCCATCCAAAGCAAAACACCACAACAAGAAAGATGGAAACATCAAAACAAGGAGAAATGAGAGCTCAATTCCCTGTCGTGGGTGGTCCAGTAACAAGATCGAAAACAAGTCATCTGAAAGTTCAGAAATGTGAAGAAATAAGAACACAAGAAATGCTCCAGTCTTCTAGTGGTCAGTTTTCTTTTGTTTGTTTAAGGATAAGGTACAAAGTTTAGTGGTCACAATATTTCTGCATCTAAAACTAATTTTTATTTTATGCAAGAATTCTTTTAGTATATAGACTGTTACAAACATGTGAAACAACATTAACTGTTCATCTAAGATAAGGAGCAAACAGCCTATATGTATGAACGTGAGGGAAATTTATCAAACCTTTTAAAGGAAACAAATAATGAATTGCAATACTAATCTGTACATATTTCAAGAACTGCATAGGGAAGCATGATTCTTTGAAAGGTTAATAAAATTGGCATTTGTCTACAGTTTATAATAATGCTTTATATTTCTTATTCACTTTGTTGCAAACTAATACTAATCATATCCAACAACATAAATGGAAAACACTTGGAAAAAGAGGTGTTTATTCTGGGTAGATTGTTAGTTTGTAAAAAGTCTCTTTAACAAAGATGGATTTTATTGGTATAAGAATAAAGAATTTCACAATTTTACTGTTTGGAACTACAGAAATAAAATATTGGTCACTTCATTTGTTAGAAGCTATCTTAAACTCATTGTGATTGCCTGAAACACTAGAATTATCATTGTTTGAGAAATATTGTACAGTTCCAAACATTTACTGGATTGCATTAAGTAACTGTTAACCTTGAGTCATTGATAAGATATTCTAAAAGGTTTGTTTTCCTTGTATCTTGTTATGTTATTCCTTTATAAGTTGGACATTGATTTTTTTATGAAACTTTCAGCTTTCAGTAAACATTGAAGAACTTTGTATAATAAAGAAAAGTCAGATCTTGTTATCCTTAACTCTTTCCTGTTAATTAAAATTGTATCTTTTTTATCAAATTAATAGAATATGTAAACATTTCTTAAACCTTGTATACATACATTCCAGAACACTAATTTAACCTCGTCTGGCATCACCAAGTGGGTTAAGGCATTCGACTCATTATCTGAAGGTTGTGGGTTTGAATCTCCATTGCACCAAACATGCTCACCGTTTAAGCTGTGGGGATGCTATAATGTTACAGTCAATCCCATTATTCTTTGGTAAAAGAGTAGCCCAAGAGTTGGTAGTGGGTGGTGATGACTAGCTGCCTTCCCTCTAGACTTACACTGTTAAATTACAGACAGGTAGCATAGATAGATCTCGTTTAGCTTTACGCAAAATTAAAAAAAAACAAAAAACAAAACTAATTTAACAGATTTTGAATAATGCATGTTAATTACATGGTCCTAATAACTTACAATTGTAAATATAGCAAAGACAAGTGTATTGCTGCAGTTGTGCATGATTGTATTGTGTGGGGAATAACTTTAAGCTCTTCTCTTTCTGTCCTGTCATTTTCTTTTCACAATTTTTAATGTGACACAATAGTTGACACTATAATGAAGCACTGATCACAACCAGCTGATAATCGCACCTGTCAGTTCTCTCCAAACAATACAGTTGGCAATAACAATGTCATTTAGTATATTAGCAAGAAAGAAGTATCTAATGTGTAAGAACAATGAAAATTTGAACATTTAGTTAGCAAGAAAAGCATAATCTAATATGTAGAAATAAAACTTGGGACTTTTAATTTTGAAATGCATTGATATTCTCACCTCTGTTGTCTTTTATAACTTACTTTGCAACATAAACTTACACAAAAGATTAGTTGATCCCTGTTACAATATTTATCAGTATGAATATTTCCAACTTGTATGTTTTAAAATTACATGTGTGTAAATGTATATTAAACTGTAGTAAAATTGAAAGGTCTGCTTTTTAAATTGCAGCAACAAAACCGTTTAAATTCATTCATTTGCAAAATATGTTGCATCAAATGCAGGTTTCTTTATTGATTTAATTTCAAATGAAGATAATTACTATTTATTAATACATTAGAATAATTACTAATAAGATACCTTTCAGAAATTCTATTGCATCAGATTTAACATATCTGCATCCTTACAGTCAAAGAAGTTGCTTGTTTTAACAGTGGGTGTTATAGTTATTGGTGTGCAAATGACAATAGACGCCTAATATTGGATATCTTTGTACAAATTAATTGTGCAATAAGTCTTAAGATAATGAATTAAATTAACACAACTGATTTCTGCCCCGTTTCTTAAAATATCTGTTCAAAAGACATAGGAACTGACTTGTACAAAACTTTGACAATTTGTATATTTTGTTTCCTTGTTGTGCTCAAGAAAGATCTGAATTACTTTTTTGTTTTAGATCTAAGCTCATTTTGCAAAACAACAACAAGGATCTAAGACTAAAGGTATTGAAAGAGTGTAATAAACTTTTTGCCAGTTTTTCACAGACTTGTGCATTAGTTTAACAGTTTAAAATTGTTACTACTCGAAGGTAATTGTTGCGAAAGTTCTATGAAAACTCTGATATGGAATTATATGTGCACCACGTGTTTGAAAATTATTCACTTATTATTCACTTAAAAATGTATCACTATGGAGATATATTTTGATTTTTAAATTAGGTAAAATTGGAAATGAAAATCCAAAGAAAGATGTGTGCAGTTTGCCAGCTGGACCTTCTCCTTTGCCAGAGACACCATTTCCAGCAGACATCAGCATCATTAAGAAGCCACCCCAAAACCCTTCTTTTGCACCTACAGAATACAGCTTTACTGCTCCAAACAATCTCGTTTCCTTCAATTTTAATCCAGTTAGTCCTGCTGTGGGCGTGTCATTTCTCTGTCCACCAGAGGGTTTGTTTAGTAACATTTCAAGAAGGTACGTTAAATAAAAAGTGAAGTTAATTAGAAATAATTATAAAAACAACCAAGTATAGTATTTGGTCAATTCATCAACTGGGCTCTCCCACTCATGGGAGTGTATTTGGTTATCCATGATAAAGGTACAAGTTGCTGGTGCATGATTCACACAGTTTGTCACCCTCATAAAATGTTGTACAATTTTTTATGTAACTTAAGTTTTGGAATTTGAACTACTGTACTTGCAAAGTTGATATTTTTTAGTGTACAATGAGCTGAGAATTACCAAAATTCTGGTTAAATTTTGAACTGATGATGCATGAAACAAAAGTTAAATATTTTTATGTATCAAACTACTATTTCTTTATAACAACTCAAGTTTTTATTCTCCAAACATAAGACTTAGGCATAGATCTAAAATAAATCATAATGAGTCCATAGGCATCATCAATTTGATATTTACAGTTATATAAACTTAGATATTGTTCTATACTTACTTATTAGCCATGTATTTCAGCCATATGATAGTGTTTGTTCTATGTAGAAAGTAAGGTTGTGGATATGGTAATAGTAATGCTTTGAAATGATGGTGATGATTTTATTCAAAGGTTTTGATGACTGTGGCTAATTGGCACTTTAATTTTGTGATTACTAGTTATTTTCAATGTTGTCAACTGTTTTCAATGTTTTTATTTTATTTGTTAGCTAGAGGGAGCTGCAAGTTGTGATTTTGTAATGATTCAAGTTTGTGTTAAATCAAGAAATCTCTAGAACAGAAATAGATCACTAAACGTTTTATAAAGTACTGAGAATTGGTTCAAAATTAAAAGATATTGTCAGTGTTGGCTGAAAGGTTTGGCTTCTAAGTTACAGTATTCAAGTTTGTAATAATATTAGGGGTGGAAATGAGCAAATCTGGGACTTTTACTGAAATTATTTTCACCAGATAGTTTAAAACAACCTGCCTATGAAAGAACTATTCTACAATAATATGTTTACACATCTACATTCACATATTTTTTAACACTGCAAATCAAGTAAATATACTATAACCACAGAAAACACCAACGTACTAAGTAGGGAGACAAATACAAACAAACATAAAGTACAGGAATCCCAACTTGTACAAAAACTCAAACCAACAACATTATACCTATATTAATTAATTAACCTTGCACATTATACCTATATTAATTAATTAACCTTGCACATTATACCTATATTAATTAATTAACCTTGCACATTATACCTATATTAATTAATTAACCTTGCACATTATACCTATATTAATTAATAACCTTGCACATTATGCCTATATTAATTAATAACCTTGCACATTATGCCTATATTAATTAATAACCTTGCACATTATGCCTATATTAATTTAAAAACCTTGCACATTATACCTATATTAATTACTAACCTTACATCTTACTGTAGTGCCCTTAACAATCTTATACCTGTTCACAAATTCGTCCCCAGGACATGCACAGTAACGATCAGTTTCAAACATTTTCAACCTGGAGGCACCCTCAGAAGGTCAAAACATTGTTCTGTACATCATTTTAAAGCTTATAATACCCATACCAGCCATCTCCGGAATACAAATATTCATGTATGAAATATGTTTCTTTACTTAGTAAATGTGTCACCACAATGTTTGCTCTGTTTATATAAATGCTTAGAAAATGTATGTTCTAGTTCTAAAAAATGTAATTTTTACCTATGTGCAGTTGAACTGAAAATTTAAATTGATTTATATTTGTATTGCAATGTAAGTAAGTGTTCTTTGGAGTGTTGTATTCAGTTAGATCTGAATCTGTTGTGTTCTTGGAAAGTTTTGTGAAGAAGCTATGGTAGCAACTTTAAATATTTTCTAAAACATCTTATCTTAGACAGGTGCAATCTATTAAAATAACAAAATATTTTTAGTTCATCAGGAATTGGCTTTCTCATCAGCCAAACTGTCATTTTACAGCCTCAATTATAAAAGTCGGACCTCCACTAAATATAATGAAACTACAAAACCGTTGTCACTTTCAGGAAACAATGCTTAAGTTAAACATCTGAATCAAATTCTAAAGTTTGTCTTTAATAACAGGAATTACCAGTTGTATAGATAATTAAATGTATCAGGAATTACCAGTTGTATAGATAATTGGAAGATGTACCTTTTACATTAAAAAGTTAGTGTCAATCAAACAAACATGTCTGAGTAAACACTGGCCTACTGTGTGTATAATAAACCTTGTTACCAGTTTAATTAAAATGACTTGTCTGGGTTTCCTATTAATTTGTTCTTTTCTTTTTTAGGGCCTCATCTACTCCAATAAAAAGTGATTCCCCATTGTTA
The DNA here is from genome assembly GCF_004210375.1 of Tachypleus tridentatus. Lineage (NCBI taxonomy): Eukaryota > Metazoa > Arthropoda > Merostomata > Xiphosura > Limulidae > Tachypleus > Tachypleus tridentatus. The sequence goes on along the minus strand of NC_134836.1, from coordinate 75,680,869 downwards.
AAAGAACAGTTACTTGAGATGATTACCTCAGAAACAACATCTGGTTGGTAATTTTTTTTAAAGAAATAATAGGAGGTTACTTTGATCCAGATAACTGGTAGTTACAAAAATTAATTGTCAAAGTTAGGGAAAAATGAGAATTTTTCATTTCTTTTACAGATATTTATCTTATGACTATTTACCTTAAGTGTGTTAGACACTTTCTTTCAAAGTACAAAGTACCAAAAAGAAATTGAATGCAAATTTTTATATTTGTGATCAAGGCATGGCCTACTGGCTAGCATGCTAAACTGTGAATCTAGTAGTTCACAGTTTGTCTCCCTTTCAGCAAAATTACAAGTTATTTCAAAAGATTATGCTGTCTTTTTCTATAATGTAAGGAAGGTATTATTACAAATCATTTCAAAATATTATGCTGTCTTTTATCACATAAAGTTATGGAAAACTGTAGAAAATCTCAATCATATTAAGAAAATTAATAGAAAAAGTTTCCATGAACAGTTGTACTCTAACCCTTAAACAGTAGGAATGTTGTAAGTAACAGCATTAATTGATGATGGCTGCTATTTAAAGGTTAAAACATAAACTAATTTAAAAGACAATAATAAAATTGTAGAATGAACAGGTTATTTAAAAATATACCAGTATTCTTCCACACATGATGGAATAGATAAGCTCTCCTTCTGCCACCTAGAATAAAGCAAGATATATTAACAAGTTTTTTTTACTTCTCCATTTGGAGTTTTATGCTACTTGACATAACACTTGTGTTTCTGTGTACTGTAGCTACAAGTTCATCTGAAGAAGAAATAGAAAAAACAAAGAAAGAGAAATCAGTTAACGATGAGCAGTATTCATGTTCTGATAGAATAAATTATCCTTTATCAGAGAATCTGTCAAAGTCCAGTTCAGATATAAAGGAAATGCAAGAAACAGGTAATCCCAAAGTGATATTAAACACTTAAGTTTTGCTTATTTAGCCCAGCTATCTCTATCAGTGAACCACTGGCTAACATCCAGTTTTGATTTATAAATGTAGTCTGCAGAACAAAAAATGTATGACTTTTGTTTTGTAACTCACTTTGTGTATTTTTTTAAGTATGTAGTTTACTTGTTTTATTAATTACTGAAAAATCTGAGAATAAGTTTGTTTTTTAAAATAAATATACGAAAGTGTATTCAGAAAATAAAAACTAATATTAATTTAGTTTTTTTTCAATACTTCATTATTATGAAAACTGTTCTGATGAAGCCATTATACCAAAATATTCTGAGGATTTAAGTTCTTATTTTTTTAATTAGATATATAATTAAATATTTAAATATATCAAAAATTTCAGTATTTGTCACAAACATTTCAGTCTGAAAGAATGTATCTTAAAATGAAAAACTTAAGTTAGAAATTTCTTTTAACATTTTCACAATCTTGGTGAAATATTGTCCTTTCAAAACAGCATAGAAAAATAGTGTTTCATTTAGAAAGTATTCAGATGTTTACTACACCCTGTAATGGACCCACAAATATTAAATGTATCTAAGGTACTTTACCAAACAGTTTGATAATTATATAGAGAAACATTAATTCTTAAAGCAGTAATTCTGTTTTTAATTAAGAAAGATGAGATTTGAGAGTATTTAACTCTGGTAACATGTTCAATTTAATTAACAGTTTAAGTTTGGTTGGTTTTTTTATTTCTTTAATTGTATATATTTAGCTCATCTGTCATTGGTAATAGAAACTGAATTGCACTTTGCTTTCTCAGTTTGATCTGTAGATGAAGAGGTGGGTTGGAGAGTACCTTGAAGGCATTTTGTGCTGTGTTGCTGCTTAAAAATATTGCTTTTTTTTATTACTTCATTTTGTATAGCTTTTATTTAGACATTTACCTTTGATGTTTCATTTGAGAAGAAACATTAAAACTCAGTCAGTGAAAGAAAAAAAAATGTAGCTTGGAGTGGCTTTGGGAGGTGTTGAAATTAGGATTTTAATGGATCTTTCCTTAACCTAATTACCTGGTTTGCATACAATATTTGTTGATTTTCTGTCAGTTTGTTAAGCAGAATTTCTAATGAAAAGGAAACAGCATTATTTCTGTTTACATATTTAATTTTTTTATTATTTTTTATAATCAGAAACTAGTGTCAACATTTCTTCTAGTTTCATGTAAGTAGTCTTTCTTAGACAACTAGCATGGTACAAGTTTGTGTTTTTTTAAATACTTTAGAGTTCTAATTATCTTTAATGATTTTTGAACATTTATCTGTGATTTTTAAGTTATTATTCCATAATATTTTTTATACAGTATTGTAGCTAAGGTAAGATGATTTCATGTTGTTAGTTGGCATTTCTTGTCCTTATTGAAAGGATTTTCTTGCAATAAAATTGCAATTTGTCATGAAATATTGTGGAAAATGGATTCTTTGAATGCTAGTTTGCTTGATTTGCTGTGATTTTTTCACTGACTGTTAAACAAAATATTTTGTTCTTACATTAAAAAAACTCACTAAAACTTCTACCATCCAAGTTAAGAATTGTAGTTTGTAGTGCATTGAGTTTTCTTAGTTCATCTAGGTTGACAGTTATTTTATTTGTGGAAGACAACTTAATGAACTTATGCATCATAAAAACATAGTAATCAAAGATAGTTGTTAACTCCAAGCAAATTCCAACTTGTATAATACAGCCGGAATTTCAGTTCTTGTAGGGGGAGCTACTGCTGCAGGATGTGATGAAGACAAAGAAAATGCAATGGAACAAGTTATTGTAGAACAATACTTTTCCAACAAAAATTCTGTTGAAAGGACTTTTACACCTGATAACAATGGTAAGACATTTGCTTTCAGTATCTATCACAGATCAAGATGTACTTCTGGTTACAGTCCATTCCCTGATGTCACACTATTACTAGTCTAAGTATTACATTCTAAATATTATAAAATTTTGTGTGTAATGATCCATTCAGTAGATTTAAGTGGGTATTTCTAAAATGTAACTTAAGTTCACAAATCTTATTAGCTTGGTTTCATTTTTGAATTCCTAACAGTTGGAAACAAGATCTTGCTGTCTAGAATCATTGAAGATTTAACAACAACCTCTGAGCACATTTAACCACCTTGATAACTGCCATGTCTGGAATTTTTTGAAGTAAATTTATTATTATTATTATATTTTACCCAAGGCTGTTTTGTTTGTTTTTTTGCAAACATTTCAAAAAATTAGGTTTTTCTTTTTATATTTTATTAGTACTTGAAATTACCATGTTTTTTTTAAAAATCTAAAACTGTTTTACATGTAAAATAATAATAATAGTGTTAGAAGGGTTTTTTGTTTGTTTTTACATTTCTCAGTAGTCGATTTATTAATTTCTCTATAGGGTTGCATTAATTGGAATCTTACATAATTGCATTATTTCACACACACGTTATTTTCTTCCATCCATCTATATGGCACTTATTATATGTTCTTCAAACATTTTGTTTGTCTTTTAAAGGAAAGTTAACCAACTAAAAGTAAGAGGTTTTGTTTAATGTTTTGCAATGCTTATTAAAACAATGTGAACATGTATTTCCATGAAGAAATACTTAGCATCATTATTAATAAAGTATTCAACTTTATCTACATAATACAAATTCTACCAAAGTATTTTATATATATACACACACACATACCCCCTCAGCGGCTTGGTGGTAAATTGGAGGTCTTTTAATGTTAAAAGTAAGTTTTGTATCAGCACCCATGGTGGGTACACCACAGATAGCCCATTGTACAGCTTTGTGCTTAAATGTACAACAAACACAATTATATGTATGTTTTATCCCACAAGAGGATAGCTCCTTGTACAGCTTTGTGCTTAAATTTACAACAAACACAATTATATGTATGTTTCATCCCACAAGAGGATAGCTCCTTTGGTTTTGTTTTCATGATTAGTGTTTTCCAACTATTTTTGTGTTCTTCATAGATGTTGAGAAAAAAAAGTTACATCTGTCTGGAGAGGAGCAAGATTCAAGTGTTAGTAATCCAGTGGAAGAAGAGATGGACCAGGTAACTAATCAGTGTCTGTTTATATGAAACACCATTAGACCTCTCTTTTTGTTTTGGTAAAATGTATATATCTATGGGGTTTAGAATAGTTTACACACTGGTATTCCAGCAGATGTTTTAATATCAGATTGTGATAATTTTGACAAAAAAAACAAATACCAGCAAAATCCAAGTGTAAATTGAACTAACAGTTATGTCAGGTAGTTATCACCTGCTGGGTACTTAATTGTAGATATGTGATAATTGTATACAGTTAAAAGTTGGTGAAACTTTGAAATGTGTACTGTTCTGAAGTTTAATTGAATGTGTTAAAGAGAGAACAGGCACAGTTTGTCACTGTAGAACTGTGGTTTCAACCTCTCTACAGGATGGATGGATAAGACAGGCTCGTTCACAAGTGAAAATTTCATTGATTATTAATTACAAAACAAGTATGATCAAGAGCTTGAATTTAATCACATCTGCCAGTTTTGCAACCTTAAAGATATAACACTTTTGTTATTTCTTTTCGAAAACTAAAAATCATTAAAACTACAATACCTTAACTCCATAATCATTGAGTTAACTGACATATTTTTAAACAGTGGTGATAAAAATTACACTTAGAGGCACAATATTTGAAATGAATTTTATGGAGTTGATAAAGATTGTGTATATTGTGTATGTTACATTATATCATTAAATTTGATGTTGTATTTAGAAATGTTGGATCAATGGAACCAAATCAACTGTTTCTTTCTGTTATTTAATTTAATGCTAATTTCATTTAAGCTAACTAAAATTGTATGAGGTAACAAAAGTGCACGTGTGATTCACTTTGGTCTATTGTTTTGTTCTTTCTGTGAAATAATGTAGGAAAAATTGTTGGGTTATGGTTTGAGTTTAAGTAGATTTTAAACTATAAATATCCTAAGCATATTTTTGAATTTAGCAATTTTCCTTTAAAGTTAGGTACTGTATATAGCAATTTTTTGTTGTTGTTACTTAATTATTTTAATGTTTAACCCTGCAGGATAGAGAGCACTTGTTCACTCCTTTCTCGAGAAGATTTACTCGGTCTCATATCTCAAAAGTTGGAGATCTTATATCATTTTCACCTGTTCATTGATTCTTCATTGCATTACACGTGTTCCATATTATTTTGTTTTTATTACTGTGATATAAATTTATGTATAGCTGTGTTTTTTCTTTGAATAGCCACTAGTGTTAAAGAGCAGATCATCCAAACATTAGTATTAATTTGATTCTAGAACTGTTTGACACTTTTTTCTGTTCAGTTAATAGTTTAAGTTTTTCTTTTGCTGATAGTTGCTCATGTTTAGGTTCTTTTTATTATGTTAAATACAAAAACATATCTTGTTTTGAAATATTAATTTCAGCTTTAAATATGAAAAGCAAAATCATAGATCAGTTTTAGTTATGAAAATTAAGTTTACTACACTTCTGGAATACAGCAAATTGATATGATTTAGAAACATAGTGATTAGTAATGTGGTTTTGAAAATCTAATATCATGGAAATAGTTGTTTGTGTAAATGTTTCAGGTATTTTTTATATATTGGTTGAAATGATCACTAGTTATTAACATTGTGAGTGTGGCTTGTGATTTTTTCTGTTATGTCCAATTATTTTATTTCATTTTCTATCCAATAAACTGAAAAATATCTACTTTGATTGGAATCAAATTATTTCAGATAAGAAAACTGACTCTAAAAAGATTTAAATCATCTTGCAAGTTCAAAAGCATAAATAAATTGTTCTTGATTTTGTTTATCTGTTGGTTTTGAGTTGGATGTTTCATTAAAGATTCACAATGGAAGCTCTCAACTTGAAATAGTTATGATGGATATATATGTTGTTCATACATATCAGTAATAGCTGCATTAATAAAATAAGAGACATTTAACCCAAAAGTAAATTAATGGTTATGTTGATAGGGTATAGTAAATTCAAGTGTGATTAGTCACTTTTAAAACCATTGTGTTGCTTCATCTTAAATCTTACTTATTCTAAGTTGGTACTTATTAAACCTTATTTTTCTGTTTATCTCTCTTAATAAAATATTTAAACTTGTAACTGTTTTTTAAGTCCTTTTAGTTCTTGCAATTATATACAGGTTGACAAAGAACTTTTAGTGCTTCTGGTAAGAAGCAATAGGTTAAAAATGCTATGTTGGAAGTACCATCTTCATATTGCCAAATAACATAAACTGAAGCTTGGAAGGAGCATTAGCTTATTTTACTTGTGCACAAAGTTAGGTTCAGTAGTCTGGTACTACTTATCAGATGTGTGCAAAATTTAAGTCTTTAGTTTCTTTAAATATTCCAGGAATGTTCAGGTGTAATTATGCAACATTAACCTACATGAATAATCATTCAGTCTTTTATTTAGGCGTTTGCCATAATACTTCATCTTGAATTTTTTGTTAGAAACTTTAGTAAGTGAAAAAAAAAATGTATAATAAGTTGAAACTAGAATAAACTTAAGAATAATGGATACTGTGTGATTATCAGTTTTAGTGGTATATTGTTATCCATTATTATCATTACATGGATTGTGCAAGAAACATATAAATCTGGCATGAAAGACAAAAATATCTAAATAGCAGACTTTACAATTATTAAATTAATAAAACTAGCTGGGGTTTCTGTACCCTGGATGGAAGTTACGTAAATTTGTGATTAATGAAAGTTTATATTAGGACATGAAAAGTTGTTTCCTTTATATATAATTTTAAAAACCCAATAACACCTAGAAAAACATCAAAACACAAAATATGAAACCTTAAATTTGAATGTATCTCCTCATGGACCCAACAAAATTTTACACCAAATTTGGTGAATATCTATAACCGGGACAAATTAGTGGTTAAACGAAATTGCAAAAAACATTCATGAAAACTACAAAATGCAGAATTGAAAATTTGTGTGTATTTCTTCATGGACGTGATGAACTTCTGTACCAGTTTTGGTGAATATTCATCCACACCCTGTAAAGTATTTACATGGGCATACAACAGACAGTACTATTATGTCTATGTAGATGGCGCCAGTGCATTAGATCTCCATAGTGATGTATTCATGACATATCTGCACCCAGAGAATGGAGAAAATAAAGTTCTCTGTTAGGAAACTGGAAAATCGTTACCCCTATTGCAAATATACATACATACAGGATAAAAATTTTGCAAAGTTGGGGGTTGCACATTGCGTAATAAATTTTTCCATTATTATTCAAGCAAGAGTTCCGTTATAGTATGATTATGAAGTAAAACATTAACTGCAGATACTAATATACATGGAATGGTATTTTCTTTTACTTTGAAACCATAGTTTAAGCCAGTAAAAGAAAGTCTGTTAAAAATTGTAATCTTATGTATTATAGTATTACGCAAACTAAAAATACTGTTACATGGTCTTGAGGCCTACATTAAGTCATAGGTGGGACTTAGTCACTCAAACCATAAATGTAATAATATGCATCTCGTAAGTTGGATGTGATACAAGGTTTAATATAAACTTACAAAGTCTTTAAGGAATTTCACTACATCTAGAGAAAACCAGACACAATTCCTTAAAGATGGCACATGAACAGCTTGATGAAACCAAGAAACACACAATTTTCTAAAGATAGTACATGGACAACTTAATAGAACCAAAAACTGGATACAATTCCCTAAAGGTGGGACAGGGACAGCTTGATGGAACCATGAAACCAGACACAGATTGATTAGACAAGACGATTTTCAGTACCAATGATGTATATATATCGTAATTCCTAATGACACCAATGCTCCAGCCACTTTGAAATGACTGGTAGAACTTTTTTTTTTTTTTTTGAAAGTTTGATGAAAGCATTGCATAATACACATAGATGATGTATTGGTGCTTACGGGAGTCTGTGAAGTTGCCCTATCGAACCTTGGGCTAGTTTTGAAGATACAAAGGATTATTATGCCAACCCTTACATCAAGTTAATGTACTTTATTGTGGACAAGGCCTAAAATTCTTGAATACCAGTGAAACGTCTCTACTGACCCTACAAAGATTCAGATTGAACTTGACAAAAAAAGAAGTGGGGTTTTCTAGGTTGTGTGTCGAACAGTCATAAATTAGTAGTTGGATACCTAATCCTTATTGTGAGTCTTGAAGAAGGGCCCAAACGATTCAATCATTTGTTTATAATAAAAATAAAGATTTTTCTAGGCATTTGTATAAGTGCGGCCCTGTACCATTCCATATGTGTAACATATTAAAGTAATTCTCTTTGTACGTTGAAAAGGAAAACTTTCGTCAAATACTTCTAGAATTAATAAAGTTTTCATTTTAGGTGATGTTGAATTTTTAAACTTCGTTAGGAGTGAGTACATAATTGATAATCACAATGAAGAATTACAATTCTTCATTTGTGGACAAGTTGGAATCACAACAGGGAATTACTACAATATGTTTTGATGTCAAAGTTTTATATGTTTGCGAGGTGCTTAGACTCAGTATGTCAAAGGCAAAACCGCTTTAGCAACTGTTACTGTTACATCTACGGCTTGAGACGTAGTTATGATTGGCCAGAATGATCATGGAGCTGTAAAGACTACAATTAGTAGTTTCAGAATAACGATTCGCAACTTCAATTGAAAGGGAAATTATGACCCGTTTTAATGTCATCTAACAATGCCTCTCAAAGCCTGATGAGTAAGATGTAGGATGTATTACTCTGTAAAATATATTAAGGATGGGCAGGCTAATTACTTTGTGAAGCTGTTGGTACTTAACAAAATTCTGGGTTTGAAATCTTAGGAATGTGACTAGGACCAGAATTCACCAGGATTTTCTTGGCTATAGTGAAAATGTCATGGAGAAAAAAGTCACCTTTATACTTGATAACTCTCAATTTGGCTAATTATCTTCTCATGGCTAGTGAGAAAAATACTGTCAGTCATTTATTATGTCACCAAGAGAAGAACTCAGGTAACTATAACCATCCAGAGGTGGTTATTTTTTAAGAGTTATGCAAATTCTCAGCAAACATCCGGAGAGTGCAGGATTGTCTTCATACAATAAACAGAAGGAAATAACAAGTTATTGTGATCTTAAAATTGTACTATGAGAACAAATTATGAGCAATCATAACCTTAATATTTAAATTAACTAAATGGGATGCAAGGTGAGCTGTGAAAACTTTCCCAAACACTAGTTGAGTATTCTACAGGGTGGCCCGTAAGTTCCTGCCCATCTATGTATCGAGTGTATCTGTGTACTGTCCCTCATTTTCGCTGCATAATATTATACGACGCCATGTTCTGTGAGACATTGTTCTCATCATAGCAGGGGTTATTGTTCCAAATGCCGCAGTAACAGCTGCCTTCAACTCATCATTAGTATTATAACGTTGTTTAGACACAATGTCCTTTATGTCTTCTTGCGCTTATGTACCCGCGTACTTGTCACAATACGCTCTTTAAGTGTAAATGGGCTTACATCGGCCATATTTCCCTGAGAAAAAAAAAAGAAACAAATTTATAATACATGTGTAATTGAATATAACATAATAACATATGGATGGGTAGGAACTTACGGGCCACCCTGTATTTTACCTTACACAAATAAGTTGTGGAACCCATATTATATACTAGAAATACCAGTGTACTGTTGCAAGACCAACACAAGTGCTACAGACTAGCTTATCGTGAATAGTGCAAGGAATTATGATATGTGAAATGCTTCAGACACTACCTATATGACCAAATATTTAAATTTAGGGATGTATCCAACATTACTCTAGTGACTGATAAGTCTCTGCTTTCTAAAGGTTATACTCTCCCCCTGAAATTCTTTGCTTTTGAAGTACGTAATTATTATCACAAGCATTGTAAATACGGGGTTACAGACTGCCCTTTGGTGGCGTAGTGATAAACTTGGAGGCTATAATGTTAAAAATAGGGAGTGGACAGAGTAAAATTAGCCCATTTTAAAGCTTTGTGCTTAAAAATAAATAAACAAGTCGACTTCTGCCAATGAATGCAGGTATGTCTACTTATGTTATTTGTTATCAAGCACAAAGCTACGCAACGGGTTATGTGTGTACTGTGTCCACCCTAAGTTTAGAGACCTGGTTATTAAGTGATATAAGCCTTCATACCTGCTTCTAGGGGCCTACTTCGGTTATGTCTTAAACTAACATAGTTTACAATAATCTCAACAATCACGCCGAAAGTATAGTTAAACCTGCGTAACACCACTACCACGTAAATAAGGTATGTGCAACTGTTAAGTCTGAACGTTGCTGGAATACAGAGTGTTGAGTACATAACACAGTCGGTGATGTAAGATAGTTGCAACAAGGGGATCATTTGACTAGACATTCAGATTCTATAACCAGATATTAAAAATAAAAGCAGCTTAATCGAGGGAGTCTGGAGGTATGGTTTCAGAAAATTAATATAACTATGATCTACTGTTTCTGTATACGTCATATACGTAAAAGATGGTTCCAACGTCTCTAAAACTAAAATAATTTTAAATATGTATATCATTGAGTTACATTACATGACAACTACAACTGATATAAACTCACTGTGTAATGGAATGTATAAAAGCTACATTATGACGTTCTTTGGCATTTTGAATATATAAGCAGTGAATTGCCACTTAAAAGTGATCGCGTTTGGAAAAGGAGACGTAAAAGTTCTTCCTGACACAAAGTTGTAGAGACATTTAAGATCAGGGATTTGGAACATCCGAGATAGGGATATTCCTTGAAATTAATAGCTATGAAATGCAAATGAATAAAAACCAACAATGGAGTCAAAACCATCCACAAAAAAACTTATAATAAGTCAGGCCCAAGTAATGGTAATGGTTACAGGTGAGAATCTCAAACACAGTGGTCAGTAGAAAGCATCTTCTATGTGCCCAAAACAACAACATGCAACATAAAAGAAAAATACTTTTTGCCTGGAAAAGTGACACAATTGATTTGCACACAAGTTGCTTCCGCAACATACATATTCAACTGTCGCATATCTCAAGTAGCTAGAGAATGAAACTGGCTTTCATGCTATTCCATAAAAAGACGACGGATCAACTTGCCAGCTGCAACATTTATAGGTTTCTGTGTAATAGATTATGAAAATTGAAGCTGGGAAACCACTGTCCTCATGCATCCATGCTTTGAATATGACATCTTTACGACACGATGTAGCCTTTTTAATAGAAACCACATTGGAAAGATACTGTCAAGATGTTTGTTTTGTTTTGAATTTCGCGCAAAGCTACTCGAGGGCTATCTGCGCTAGCCGTCCCTAATTTAGCAGAGTAAGACTAGAAGGAAAGCAGCTAGTCATTACCATTCACCGCCAACTCTTGGGCTACTCTTTTACCAACGAATAATGAGATTGACCGTCACATTATAACGCCCGCACGGCTGAAATGGCAAACATGTTTAGTGCGACGGGGATTCAAACCTGGGACCCTCATATTACGAGTCGAATGCCTTAACCCACCTGGCTATGCCGGATCCCTGTCAAGATGTAAGGTCGTAGGACTGTAACGTTGCGGTGAGGTTTCAAAATCCTTTTACTATAAAGTAATTAATCTCTATACTGTAGCAGAAGGAAGATACGTCCAGTTTCATTGTTACTAAGTGGAACGTAGAAATACCTAAAATCTGTTGGCTCAGCTGTGAAGTATCGTATTTCTATGAAAGACGATCTTAGAACAAAGCCTGTGAAAACTGTTATTACTGTGATTTGCTAAAGTATTCACCAACTGTGATTTACGAAATGACTAAAAGCAAGCCCAAATTTCACTAAAATCTTGATAAGCTAACATTGACTTCAAACTTTAAATATTTATAAAAGTAATTGTGATGTATATATATATATGTATCACGACATCAAGCAGAAGTCTGTGTTTTGACAGTGAATTCTAGCTTCTTTTTTATTGTTTTGAGTTTAATATTAAAAAGCTTAAGATACTTTTTCATATTTACATATCATAACATTTGTGAGCGCTTTGATACAATAAAAAGGACCGGCATGGCCAAGCGTGTTAAGGCGTGCGACTCGTAATCTCAGGGTCGCGGGTTCGCATTCCCGTCGCGCCAAACATGCTCGCCCTTTCAGCCGTGGGGGCGTTATAATTTTACGGTCAATCCCACTATTCGTTGGTAAAAGAGTAGCCCAAGAGTTGGCGGTGGGTGGTGATAACTAGCTGCCTTCCCTCTAGTCTTACACTGCTAAATTAGGGACGGCTAGCACAAATAGCCCTCTAGTAGCTTTGTGCGAAATTCCAAAACAAACAAACAAAAATGATACAATATAAATAAAAACAACTACTACCATAGATGGCGCTAGTAGAACAATTTCCATGAAATGTTTTTACAATACAACTAGTGTTAGTTTAGCTATATTTCTATTTTACGGATATTTTTTTGTTTGTGAGCTAAATATAATAACTTCCTCTAAGGTTGGCCTCAACTGTTAGAATAGAGGTATTGTTACAATTTATTTTACTCATCTATATAAATATTACAAAACGTAATTCGTAAAAATTTTGAATATCAGGTAAGCGTTACTGATTCAGTATTAATCCGTATTGTGGGTCTAGACTCTAGAGTAATAATAGTAATACTAGATACCGTTACAGAGTATTACCAACTGAGCTTGCAAACACAGTGGTGTTGCAATAATTAATAAAATACTGGATATGGTGTCTTTAAAACAGGCAAGATATAGAAGCTATGTTAATTTAATCTCATGACATAAGTGTTGCATCACTATCTGCAGTGTTCTCCAAATATTAGTTCATCATTCAGCTAAAGGATTTAGGATTTTAACACCACTTCTAACTCCCTAAACTAATATTTTTTCAGCAATACCGTTGCTCTTCTCGTACATGTCAATCCCTATCAACTTCAAATACTAATATTTCATATCTCAGTATTAAAATTCACGTTCTACATTAGTAGAACAGAAAAAAATGTTTATTTTTCCACTCAACAGTTAAAATTAGTTTAAGACAGCTTTTAAACTTCTTCTTTGTGTTCATATTGAATTATATTTTTCTTAATTCTCACACTAAGACGTTTCAAGAGCACCTAGTGGCACAGTGGTATGTCTATGGACTTAAAACATTATAAACCAGGTTTTGATACATCTGATAGGCAGAGCAAAGATAGCTCACCGAGAAGCATTGTGCTTAATTTCAAACATGCATACAAAACTATTTGAGGTCCTCACTGTTAAAGAAATCTCACAGAATTAGTTTTTCTAAACATCTTACTCTCATAAACAAGTATCAAAATATTACTGTGAGAACAACCATCCATAAAAGATCCTGAATGCCACATTCTCAAAATTTGAAAAATGATTTGAAATATGTAAATAAAATTGTAAGAGCATGCACTTAAATGTTTAGTTATGTGACCACTAAATCAATGATCTAGTGATAGAATAATTTGTTTATACTTGTCAGTTAATTTTGAATTGTATAATTAACTGGGTTAGCTGAATAATGTAATTAAACTAATCAGCTGGTGTTACTGCTTTTGATCATTCCAACTATCCTACAATTGAAATTATGATTAAGTCAGGTATAAATGTTACAATTAATCATCTGACTAAAACTAGTGTTTAGTTATTGCTGTTTTTGACTATATCAGTTATCATGTAATTATAATATTGTCATTGTATTTGGGTTTCTCACTATCACTTTCTATTAATTTAAGTTTGATCAATTCAATTGATTAGTGTTCTGACTCTGGAAAATAATCAATAAATCAAAATTAGGGTTTTGGATTATTTCACCAATCCAAATAATCAAAACACTGCCTTTATCTTTGTTTGTTAAGCATAAAGCTACACAATATGTTGTCCACGCTCTGCCCATCCTGTGCATCAAAGCCTAGTTTTTAGTGTCATAATTCTTTAGCCATCTTGTGAGAATGATCAGTTTGTTAAAGACAACAGATTAATGAGCCTAGTGATTAATTGAGTAGCAAATTCTTGTAATGATATAGTTCTACAAAAATTCAGTATATTAATAATGGAATTTAAGTTTATAGAAAATAACAGGCAAAAGAGAGAGAAGTTTATCAAATTTTATTGATGGAAGAAATTGTAGTATTATATTTAAACTTTTTTAACTATAGTAATATTTTAACCCTAAATTTGCAATGTAATCAGCATACAATTTCTGAATATTGAGAAACATCAGATCTAGTTTTGCAGATATTTCATTTTTTGATTGCTGTATAAAATTTTTAGATTTGGGTCTAAAGAATCAAAATACATTACAAAAATTGAACAACCAAATAAAACAACATCCTCATAATCCTCAACACATTTCCTTCAAAAACTGTTGCAAAAGTTATACGTACACACATCTAGACAAACCTGGCATGACCAGGTGGTTAAGGTGCTTGACTCGCACTCTGAGGGTCACGGGTTCAAATCCCCATCACACTAAATGTGTTCACCTTTTCACCCATGGGGGAATTATAATGTGATAGTCAATCCCTCTCTTTATTGGTAAAAGAGTAGCCTAAGAATTGGCAGTGGGTGGTGATGACTAGGTGCTTTCACTCTAGTCTTTTACTGCTGAATTAGGGATGGCTAGTGCAGATAGCCCTCATGCAAAATTCAAAAATAAACGCACCTAGATCAACAATAATAAGTTCAAAGAAATAACAAACTATAAAAATTTACACTGCTGCATACCATATACTCCCAATATGAGTGAAAAAAAAACAATATTTGGAAAACACTCACAACAAAACATAAGATTCCAGTAAATGCTAAATTTATTCAAAAACCAAGTGCACACTGAAGTCCATACTATGTATAAACTACACTGACAAACATGACATGAACATTATTTATAAAATACAATGCAACAACTGCATGACTTCTGTATTGGAGAAAGAAGCAGAGAAATGGAAACCAGATTCAAAGAACATAAAAAACCACCTTTGCATTTTTTTGAATAATAGAAATCAAACAAACATAATCATAGAAAACACCAACTTATTAAGTAGGGAAACAAATGCAAATTTGAAGAAGCTCTAGTTATATAAGAACTCAAACCAAAATAAAGGAACACTTTTATATCTATATTAACTAATAATCTAGCACCTAACTGTAACACAGCTTACAATTTTGTACCCATTTACACTCGTACCTAAGATATGCTGATCATTGGTTAGTCGCTAACTCTTTTTGTTAACCAGAAGATGACATACAAAAGCTGAAACATTGTTCTGTACTTTATTTCATTAAAGTTTTAGTACTCATACCAGCTGTCTTTAGAATTAATTTTTACCTGTTTTTGTATTTTTTGATGTGAACTTGGACAGAAACTTAGGTATTTCAGTATAAACAAAAATCAGAAGTGTTTGAATAACATCAATAAACAAATTACATGAGATAGTTTTTCAAAATATTTTAGCTGAAGAAACATTGAAGAGTAATATGTGAGTTACCATCTTCAAGATCCAAGACAATAAGAGATTTTGCCTTTGATAATGAGAAACCTGCTTGAAGTAGAAATTTATTCTAAGCACGGCTGGAATGAGTATTAAAACTTGAATTAAAATAAAGTAGAGAACAACCTAAAGATGACTTAAAAAGGTTCAAACATTGTTCTATAGTTTATTTTAATTAAAGTTTCAGTACCCATACCAGCTGTCTTTAGAATACATTTTTACTTCTCCCTTTTAGTTCTAATATTCTTTTTATATTTTAGGGACTATCTTTATATTATCTTACTAATAATTTTCTTTCAATATGTATCCCATTAGGGACACATCTACATCAACTGCTCTGGAAAAACCTTTTTCACTTTGCAGAGGCACGAGATTCTCTTAATATTATCTGATGTTTCCATACTGTTCTATATTTGTTCTGATTGCTTTCTATCATTTAAAATAAGAAATAACACAAAACAATGTGCATTATAATTTTAGAAAGAAAATTTAAAATATTGAACAAAGAAATGGCAAAGAATGTTAAATAACATCCTAGTGATAAAAACAACAAGCAAAAAACAAACAGTATTTCACATTCACAGTATGGAAGTCTTAATCCATAGCTACCATTGTAGCATAGTTTCAGAAAATTAAATCTTTTCTGTATGTATATACTCCAGATTTATTGCCAATTTATGTATGGTTAAAATTTAGATTAAGATATATTAATAACTTATTATAATGAATCATAGATTAGTAAATGGTATCAGAAAACAAGCTGTCTATAGAATTGAGTGGTACATTGTAATTTTAGATTAAGGTATGTGATTCAAAATACAGAAAAATGGTTTTATTTAGTGATTTATGTAATGATATAAAAAGATTGAAAAGTTAGGTTATTTTCATACCATTGTGATATAATAATTCCTCTTTATTCACAATGAATGAAAGTATAAAGAAAATATATATTTCAGATAGAAGCACAAAATTTAAGCAACAAAAATAGAACTATTTACATCAAGGACAGGTTTGTGTTATTTAATTGTCAAATTCAAATTGATGATGTCTTTATGTTAGTAATCAGTGAAATATCTGTGAAATTTACAGTTTTACAGATTTCCTCAATTCTGTGGATATGAAGTTTCCCCAAGTATTGATGTGCCATGTTATTTATACAAACTTAAACCTTCAGTAGAACTCAAATAATGCTATGCAACAAAATTTTTACTGTTTCTTGTTCCTGGACAGGAAGTGTTATTTCCCAATTGCTTATGACTGAAGTAAATGGAAAAGACCCATTTTTCTCTTCAAATTTTGTTTTTGTGACCTGGGAGCGTATAACGAAAACATGATGGGAGACTATATTTGGGGTCTGATACGTGAAAGTGATTTACATTACATTCGCAAATGTCGAAAAACTACTCACTTCTAAACATTTTTGTATGACTTTAGTATAAACACATGTAAATCTTGATTCATATGTTGTATTCAGACCTTATGTAAATGAAAATGTGCAAATTTGCCTGTTTTTACATAGAAAATAGGTTAATTTCATTATCCAGGTTACAAAAGCAAAGTTTGAAGGGAATAATGGCCATTTTCTGTACTTTTACAGCATAAGCAATTAAAAAATTAACACATACTATCCAGGAACAAAATTTGTGTTACATAGTGTAATAAAACTACAGTATAATTCTATATACTAAAATCTTATATTTTAATTATTTCACTTTCAAATCATAAAAGTGTCAATTATTGTTTTGACCTATTTGATTGATATATTTCTTTTAGGTTAAGTATTAATTTTAATTATTTCTGAATGTTGCTTATTGTGTTTCATTATTTTTAGGCATATTTAGTTTACTAAATTTCAACAGTCAGTTTTGTTAAAAGATAATCACTGTTGATAATTAAATGTGTTTATTAATATAGAACTGAGAGCTGAAAAGTACATTTGAAGAGCTTTGTTATGGCCTCAAAGGTAAACCTCATTTAATTTTATTAATAACAAAGTATTTAAATGCAAATATTTGATATTTAGTGATGTACTAGCATTATGACTTACTAGTGATTTGTCTCTACAATTACATATATATTTGACAAACTCTGGTGTCATATGTATTAAAACCCACTATACTTTGAGATTATATCCTAAAACCTAACCATTATTGAACCAATTCTGTTGTAAAATTATTTTTACAAATTAAAGTTAGTTGAGGACTAGAATACCACATTTCATGATGTATTTTCATAAGCCTAGTTATAAGTCAGTTTTACATTAATATAATGACTAAGATTGGTGTGTTGTTTTGCTGAGCATGCTGTAATTTTGAAAGTATATCATTTATATGTCAATTTTTGTTTTTGAGATATTAGAATATAGTAAACTCTATGTGAGTAAATTTATTTAGTGGATTAATTTTTTCAGTATTAGAAATTATTGTGAAATGTGTGTTTTCTTATAGCAATGCTGAGCCCACCGAGGGGAATCGAACCCCTGATTTTAATGTTATAAATCCAGAGACATACCGCTGTACTAGCAGGGATCTACTGTGAAATATTTAATGTATCGATAAAGTTGCAGTTAAAGTTACTTACCACTGCTGGTGTTACAATTTGTTAGTTGGGTAACTTATTATGTATGGTATTTTATGCATTTGAGCTTCCTTGCTCTTTATTAGTTTTGCGTGCAATTGAAAAATCAGATTTTTCTGATTTTTTAACTCTGCATTCTATGAATATGGTTTTGACTTTCACTTAAACTGTATTTCTACTAGTTTTATCTTACACATAATTATGATTACTCTTTCCATTTTTAACCCTTTCATGACAGGTCACAGTCAAAGGCCACATCATTGTATTTGTTTACTTGCATTCACAATTTTATTCAACCAGTTTTTTATGAATTTAGGTCAGTAAGTTTGGAATCAAATCGTAGATTACAATTCAAACTTTAAAGTTATATATGTCTAAATTTCATAATTTAAAAGTAAATATTAAAAGAACATATATAAATATAGGTTTTAGTGAGTCAGGTGGTATGGTGAGTGCAGCACGGTTTAATTTAGATGTTTGTGATGCCAAAATGCTAATTCTGCAGTTTCATACAAATTAGGAACTCAAATTATTAATATCGTCCAGCTAGAATATAAAATAAAAATCTTGTCTCTCTTTATTTTGTTGAGATATGGCTTATGTGCTGAATCAAACACAGTGACTCTGTTCAGCTCTTTCCATTTCTTTAAATGGTCCTTTATATTCTGTACAGTTTAGAATGTCCACTTAGTAGTTTTCTCAGCTATTTCAATCTTTAAAAAGGCTACCACTTTCTTTTGAACCAAGATTCCATGAAGGTAGGTTGTGTCTTTAGTCTGCTCCCCAGTGATGTTGTGGACTGGTGGCTGTTTTTTGTGTTTTGCTCTGAAATCATTAGGACATGCAAAGTCCTCCCCCAAATGAAGGTGATGGTGAAAGGTATTGTTCCATTCAAGAAGAAAAATGGGAATGTGAAGGAAGTTGGCAGAAATTTGTGTAGTTTAATCTTTCTAACAGAAAATGTTGGATCTTTGATTTTAAATGTTTCATATTTATGTTTTTTAGATGTTGAAAGTTCCTCGTGTGGTGGCATACAGTAGCAGTCTGAAGCTGTTTGCTCAGAATGTGAGGACCTTCTCCTCCAAGTTATCAGTGGAGTCAGCTTTACCTCCATCACTAGTTGAAGAACAAATGAATACAGGTATAAGTAGAGTTAAACAGAAAAATTAATGGTTCAGCATTTTGTTCTCTCTCCTAGAGGAGAGGAGTTCTTGGATCATATTTCACTAATTCTACACTAATTGTATTTGATTTCTATGTTCAAGGAGTCCTTTACATCAGAGGAGGGTTAATTAATTGTTTGGTTAAATCATATTGTCTTACTTTTCACTGTTCAGATTCATTTGTTTTAATGCAAGTCACCATGACTGTGCATTTTTTTCCAGGAATGGGGGAATTGGTGTTCAAACTTAGGGTTACTGATCGAGGTTCATTGTTGGTCATTTGTTTTTGGTACTTGCACAGTAGTTATTATTGAAGAGAAATATAATACCCAATGAGCAGGGTTGTTCAATAAATCTGAGAACATGCAATTAAATGCACATGCATACTAATGAAATTACTGTATTAATCAGGTGAATTAACTGGGTCATGTTTTAGTGTAATGTCTTAATTTGTTCCTTTAGAAGAAAATTCTTAAATTTGCTTATTGTATTTTGTGTGTATTGGAAGCTTTTCAAACTTCTTTAAACTGTGCAAAAATGAAATTAGGAGTATGAATGATGTCACCATATCAATAAGGGGTAAGTGACTGTAGATGGTACTATTTATTAGAGAGGAAAGGGTATTTAGGGAATGGATCTGTTGTCCCCCAGAACCCCATCTTAGGTAAGTCAGTCAGTTTATTATTTTTTTGTCAACCATTTGGCTCAAAGTGTCTTTTGTACTAATGATGTTGGATGATTATTGTGTTACGAAATAGGCTTAACTTGCATAGGTTTAACCTTATAGTCAGAGAGATGCTTCACATAGCCATAAGATTCATTCAGAACTCTTATATACCTAATCTCTATAAATAGTCTTAGGCAGGTCAGTTACTTGTTTTAATTACTTTAATACACAGAAATGCCTATGTTTCATAAACTGTATAAATTCATGCACAAAATACCATGACCGAAAAATATTTTGTACATGGCATGCAAGTTTTTCTTCTAATGTTTATTGCACTTGTATGCTTTTGTGATAATGAACGTGATTATTATACTGGTGTCTTATATTGATAATGAACATTATTATACTGGTGTGTTATAGTGGTGACGAACATGTTTATTATACTGGTGTTTTATATTGATAATGAACATTATTATACTGGTGTGTTATAGTGGTGACGAACATGTTTATTATACTGGTGTGTTATAGTGGTGACGAACATGTTTATTATACTGCTGTCTTATAGTGGTGATGAACATGTTTATTATACTGGTGTGTTATAGTGGTGACGAACATGTTTATTATACTGGTGTCTTATAGTGGTGACGAACATGTTTATTATACTGGTGTGTTATAGTGGTGACGAACACATTTATTATAACTGGTGTGTTATAGTGGTGATGAACACGTTTATTATACTGGTGTCTTATATTGATAATGAACATTATTATACTGGTGTCTTATAGTGGTGATGAACAAGTTTATTATACTGGTGTGTTATAGTGGTGACGAACATGTTTATTATACTGGTGTGTTATAGTAGTGACGAACATGTTTATTATACTGGTGTCTTATAGTGGTGACGAACATGTTTATTATACTGGTGTCTTATAGTGGTGACGAACACGTTTATTATACTGGTGTCTTATAGTGGTGACGAACACATTTATTATAACTGGTGTGTTATAGTGGTGATGAACATGTTTATTATACTGATGTGTTATAGTGGTGATGAACACGTTTATTATACTGGTGTCTTATATTGATAATGAACGTGATTATTATACTGGTGTCTTATATTGATAATGAACATTATTATACTGGTGTGTTATAGTGGTGACGAACATGTTTATTATACTGGTGTCTTATATTGATAATGAACATTATTATACTGGTGTGTTATAGTGGTGACGAACATGTTTATTATACTGGTGTGTTATAGTGGTGACGAACACGTTTATTATACTGGTGTGTTATAGTGGTGATGAACACATTTATTATACTGGTGTCTTATAGTGGTGACGAACATGTTTATTATACTGGTGTGTTATAGTGGTGACGAACACATTTATTATAACTGGTGTGTTATAGTGGTGATGAACACGTTTATTATACTGATGTGTTATAGTGGTGATGAACACGTTTATTATACTGGTGTCTTATATTGATAATGAACATTATTATACTGGTGTCTTATAGTGGTGACAAACATGTTTATTATACTGGTGTCTTATAGTGGTGATGAACAAGTTTATTATACTGGTGTGTTATAGTGGTGACGAACATGTTTATTATACTGGTGTCTTATAGTGGTGACGAACATGTTTATTATACTGGTGTCTTATAGTGGTGATGAACATGTTTATTATACTGGTGTCTTATAGTGGTGACGAACACATTTATTATAACTGGTGTGTTATAGTGGTGATGAACACGTTTATTATACTGATGTGTTATAGTGGTGATTAACACGTTTATTATACTGGTGTCTTATATTGATAATGAACATTATTATACTGGTGTGTTATAGTGGTGACGAACATGTTTATTATACTGGTGTCTTATATTGATAATGAACATTATTATACTGGTGTGTTATAGTGGTGACGAACATGTTTATTACACTGGTGTGTTATAGTGGTGACGAACATGTTTATTATACTGGTGTCTTATAGTGGTGATGAACAAGTTTATTATACTGCTGTCTTATAGTGGTGATGAACATGTTTATTATACTGGTGTGTTATAGTGGTGACGAACATGTTTATTATACTGGTGTCTTATAGTGGTGACGAACATGTTTATTATACTGGTGTGTTATAGTGGTGACGAACATGTTTATTATACTGGTGTCTTATAGTGGTGATGAACATGTTTATTATACTGGTGTCTTATAGTGGTGATGAACAAGTTTATTATACTGCTGTCTTATAGTGGTGATGAACATGTTTATTATACTGGTGTGTTATAGTGGTGACGAACATGTTTATTATACTGGTGTCTTATAGTGGTGACGAACATGTTTATTATACTGGTGTGTTATAGTGGTGACGAACACATTTATTATAACTGGTGTGTTATAGTGGTGATGAACACGTTTATTATACTGATGTGTTATAGTGGTGATGAACACGTTTATTATACTGGTGTCTTATATTGATAATGAACATTATTATACTGGTGTGTTATAGTGGTGACGAACATGTTTATTACACTGGTGTGTTATAGTGGTGACGAACACGTTTATTATACTGGTGTGTTATAGTGGTGATGAACACATTTATTATACTGGTGTGTTATAGTGGTGATGAACATGTTTATTATACTGGTGTCTTATAGTGGTGACGAACATGTTTATTATACTGGTGTGTTATAGTGGTGATGAACACGTTTATTATACTGATGTGTTATAGTGGTGATGAACACGTTTATTATACTGGTGTGTTATAGTGGTGATGAACACGTTTATTATACTGGTGTGTTATAGTGGTGATGGACATGTTCATTGTACTGGTGTTTTAAGATAGTTATGAATGCTATAGTTGTGTACTGTAATTACACTCAATGTATGGTAATGACAATGTTCTTGAATGCTACTACAATGAATCTGTGGGAAGTAAATGTGACATAACACTTCCTAATTAATGAATAATTTCACAAGCTCTGATTTTGTATCTTGAATTATTAAATAACATCATTTAGTTTACATTCTAGGAAAAACAAAGTAGACTTGTCTATTCTTGTACTATCATGATTTTAATAAGATAGGGTCTTCATATGTACTGAATGATAAGTGCAACCATCAGTGACATTATCTACTAACTGAAGAAGAAGAAAAATAGATAACACAAGTTTAAACTTCATAAAGGTTGTTTTGCTTTTAATAATGGATTTAACATAATTCAGCTATGTAGATTTTGAAAATAATACTAATTGTTGTTGTTGTTTTTTATCACGTAAGTAATTTTTACAAATTGGGAAGAAAAAAACACTCTCACTTGGATCAAATTATTATTCTGTTTACCATGATAAATATTTGTTGTTATTATGTTTGGGTTTTAGAAAGATCGAAAAGACTTGCATCATGATTGGTCTAGTGAAATCTATAGCCAGTGGTTGTCAAGATTTAAAGCATGAGAAAATGTGACCCAATTTCAGTGAAAATGATTCGCTTATTTAAAAGTACATGTGACGTTTTGTGAAAAAATCTGTATGTGATGGAGAAAAATGAATGTCTTTGTAGAATGGACAACAACTGCCTGTTGTGGAGACACAAGTGTAGAGGATGACGTTTCGAAAGTCTTCCATGTTTCATCTTCAGATCTGTAGAAGGAAGGCAGAAGACTTTCAAAATGTCATCATCTACACTTGTGTTTCCACAACAGGCAGTTGCTGTCCATTCTACAAAGTTTCATTATGAATACTCTTCCTAAACAATCTATCAAAAAATGAATGTCATTTTAAGATTCAGCTTACAGGAATTACTGAAGAAGGTGTAAAAGTTTCCAGACTATAAAACCATCATAGTCCTGTATTGTCTGTCAGATCTGAAAAACATCAAGGAGTTTGGCAGCAAGAAGTGTTAATTAAACAATGTTATGGAAGCTAAAACTCATAAGTAGCTTTAACAGTGAAGAATTCTAACTTGCAAGAGAAAAATATATGTACGTACCAAGATGTACATGAAATAGATAATATTGAAAAATTATTAAAACTGCTAAAGTATGCTGGTTGTATGAAACTATCAGACCATATCGCATTATTTTTTTCTGAGAAGCTGCACACAGGTGTTGGTTTAATGATAATGCAAATAAACAGATGCTGGATAGTTTAAAATGAATGATTTCACAGTCTTATAGACTAAACCAACTGACAGTATTCTTAATATTTTAATCTCATTTCAGCTGAACAGTAAGTGACACAAAGAAATGTACGTTCATAAGAGATACTATTAATTGTAGTTTTTATGCCATTTTTATAAATAGAAAAACAGCTACCTGGCCGAGAGATCTCTCTGATGGGGCCCATAGATTTCCGTGCACCCCTTCCTGGTAATGTTGGCATTGCACCACAAAATTTCTACAGCCGAGTTGTAAGTATTCTTACCTGGTTTTCATGTTCTTACCTTTCTAATATTAAATAACCTTACTGTGTAATCAAGTCAACATGTGGAAATATATGTTTTTTGCAAGGAAGTAAGTTTGCTATATATATATATAAAACTTGGTATTTATCTAGTAGATATAGCCACACCTCCATTAAAAAATGATTTTTTTGCACATGACATATGACTTCTGGTTGTAGATATAGCTCCACACCCAATTTATTAAATATTTTTTTTTTGCGCATGACATACTAACCCTGTAATTTTTCTTCTGGTTGTAGATATAGCTCCACACCCAATTTATTAAATATTTTTTTTTTGCATGACATACTAACCCTGTGATTTTTCTTCTGGTTGTATTAACATATTAAATATTTTTTTTTGTGCATGACATACTAACCCTGATTTTCTTCTGGTTGTATATAGCTAACCTTTATTAAATATTTTTTTTTGTGCATGACATGTTTTTCTTCTGGTTGTAGATATAGCTCCACACCCAATTACTAGTTGTGTTGTGGTTATATCTGCAAAATAATTTTTATACAAATTTAAAAATCACAAAAATTTTAATAAAGATAAATGTAGCAACATTATATAATAATTATGGTCAACTTTCTTATTTTGTTTTTTATTGATACATCTGTTTCATATCTTCTTTGTATAGTCTTAAAGATTTTGTTTGTATAATTAAAAGAGAAACTGAAACCTGTAAACAAAAAAAAGAAACAAATGTGTTTTATCACATTATTACTTACATCAGTATAACATCTTAAGCATAGCAAAGTGACTGGAGTACATAATCCAAACCCACAAACTGGCACTCCAGTACTCTCTGTACAAGGTTACCTTTGACAGAAGAGATGAATACGTGTTTTGCATTATTGAAGTTATACTAACTTTCAGCTATTAAGTTTGTTGAGATCTCAGCAAAACACTTATTGAACCTGAAGACCTTGCACAGCCACTATAAAATACTTGCTTGTCTTTTTATAAAACAGCTATTCTCATTTGCTCAAATAATGTTTATAATAATTCTTAAGTAAAGTGTTGAAATATCTACTTCTATGACAAATTTGGTGATGTATAATTTGTTCTATACTTTGTTTTTTTTTTAAATTTTGTTATTTTGAGTTAAAAATTGTAAATACATTTCTTTGAGATCATGTGGCTTTTAACATTTTGATGGTGGTGAACTTGCATAGTTATTGGAAGTTAATGTTTGGTCAAATTTATTTTAGTGTTAGGTGAATTAATTTATTTTAAGGTTTTAATTGAGTTAGGTAAAGATGAATGCTTTTTTATGACTAAAGTAACTGTGTCAACCCCTTTTATTACTTGGTGGATTGTTGCAATGAATTTTATTTGTCAATTCAGAATGAAATCGAAGCAACGACTAAAACTGAACCTTTCAAAATTGATGTTCTTACCAGAGAACTTCCAGAAGATCGTAACCGTAACGTTTTGTTACAGTTCTTTAACCTGCAAACTGCTCAGGTTTGTTTACTCTTGATTTTTGCTGAGATATCTATAAATTTTCAAAACCCAAATAATTTTTTAAAACTAAGATGAGAAATAAATACTTTGTTCTTAACATGACAGTAACCTTTCACAGACAATTTTTTAGTAAATATATGTAATTAAAAAAACTGATTTTTTTGTTTCCAACAGACTTGTAATGTTTACTAGAAGCTTGCCCAATTTCTTGAAGGTACATTTAGTAATTTTAGAATTATCAGATATTTAGTTTCATGGTTATATGGTAGTTACAGGTTAAATTTAAAACAAAATGAAAATAGTCATTGACCCTATTTGTTACTATAACTTAAAGAAAAAACTGTTGAATCAAGTGAACTATGGTTAAGACTACATATTATTACATATGACATTTAAGACTTGTTACTTCAGATTATACAATATGAATGTAATTAATACACAACCTTAATATAAGACATCTGCTACTTATTAAACACTAGTTTTACATAATCAAGCTTTCTTGGATGTTATTAACTCAAATATAATAGAAATTTATCTATGGTTTGGCAACTTCACATTTCTTACATTTACTATTACCCTTTATTTTTAGGTTATCATCATGTGATAGTCGACATTTGGAACTTTTAACCAATGTTTCAGCTGAATGGCTTCTTTTGGGCTAGTGCATAAAACTGCTTTGTATTATAATATTTGTTAAATTTAATTTATGTACTAACCCTGAAACACCATAGATTTGAAACATCAGTTAAAATAAAAGTTCTCTGATAATTATCTGGAGTGTATAGGTCGATTGTTTTTTTTTTTAATTTTATTATCAAAACGTATATAAATCTCTTCAGTATGGACTATAAATTCTGAAAAATAACAAAACATTTTGTTATATAATGTTTTCAAAGTTTTTCCATTTGGAATTATGTTTTATATTCCTGAGATACATGTATCTTATAGCAAGAGTTTCCGGGTTCTTCCAAGCCTGAGAACAGTCCTGCCCCTGGAGAAGTATTAGAATTTATAGCCCAGGACTGCCCAACTCTTATGAAGAAGGGTAAGATAAACATTTTACAAGTATTGAATGTTTATTGCTGAGCAACATTTACTTAGCAGTTAAGAAAATTTGTTGTAGTTTATGAGAGTGAATTAGATGTATTACTATGGTGATGTTCCACTGCAGGACCACACGTGAAATACTTAACATCTAAGTATTTGGTTCACAGCAAAGTGTGTATCACTCAGCTGTGTAATACTGTCACAAGTAACTGTGAACCTGAAAGTATATGGTGTAGTCCTTTCTGAAAAAATGATATTCAAATGGTTGACTTGTTAATAAATGTAAAGTCAACTTTTCTGTACATAAGTGGAAAAACACAAACAGCAGACTGTTTAGTAGAACAGTAATCACCATAACTTTAATCCAAAGCAGTCTATAAAGTAGTTTGTTAATCCTATTAGTGAAAATTATGGTTATAAAAGAGATATTTCCAATTCAAACAGCTACCTTGATGAAGTTAGGCAAATATTGTAGTCTTATCAGCAAAATTATAAACAGAAATTTAAACTTGACAAATACCAGTGAGCCAGAAGTTCACAAGTGTTTAGTCACAAAAATCATGGTTGTTTGTGTGAGGAACTGGAATCAAACAACTATTTTTAACCACATATTAGACACTAAGTACAGAACTCTAACTTTGAAACACTCTGTTCCAGTCTAGGAAACTGAAGACTTTGTGGCAGTTTGTTAAGATGTATGGTTTTGAAACCTGACATTCATGTACAGTGGAGGGTTTGTGGTACTTTGTTAAGGTGTGTGATTATCGTGCCATTATGTCTTGAAAATAACTTTTTTCTTAGTTGTAAATTGTCAACAACTACTAACAAATGCACCCAATTCTAGACTTTGGTTTCTGTAAGGAGATTCAAAAATAATTTCAGGTTTAAAGTGAATGGCATACAAGGCTTTGTAGGTCTTTTTAATGAGATAATTTTGGTAATATGGTGTTAATATACAATATTTTACTGTATAATTTTAGAATTTTAGAGTGATTACAAAATCAACAGAGTAGGAATGAAACAGGGACTGTTTGTTTCATATGACTTAACACCATGTGTACCAGAGGCAACCCCCATAGTTTCTAACACCTCATTCCCACCAATCCTTACAGTCCTTGAATAGGGCTTTTTTTGGTCAATAAACTTTTGTTTTTTTAATATTGTGTGTACGTTGTTGCTGATTTTCATCTTAGAAGCTTACTGTTTGACTTTAACTCATTTTTATCTGATACAAGATTTTTAGTTGTGTTTAATATGGGGGATTTAAAATTTTCTTCTAGATTTTCAAGACCTATTTCCTGGCCGTGATCTTCAAAACGATAACCTTACTGTGTTAACCATATGCCAACGAACCAAGAATGATATGAGCATTTGGAATGAAGATGTGGAGTCTGAGCGAGAGGAACTAACAGAACATGTATAAGTTCACCCTTAAACATTTTAATGGTTTTTAAAACTACAAAACACATTTTACACAATAAAGCCCCCCCACATCTTTTAGGTAATTTGTTGCAGGTAATAGGTAATAGATGGCTAATACATTGTATCACCATAAAACTTGTAATATACAAGTTTGACTGTTGCTTCAAGAATGCAATTTTCTTTTATTAGCAACTCACACAAACCATCTGCTTATTTCTTTCACTTAGCAGGTGATACAGTCACTGTAAAGTTCACACAGTAACATTTAATGGATGTGATTTTCTAAGTAGCTCAGATTTCTATATAGTTCATGATTTTACTTGCCACAGTTTCCTTATGTTCAGTACTAATTTTTTTAATGTTTTTTTATATATATAATACTTTCTCACCCTAAAGTGATAAAATTTCCACTGATTACAGCAAAAAATAAATACACACACACACACATTTATACAACTCATTTATAATATTGAAATGTTTGTTTTTACCATCAATTATATCTTAAGGCTATCTGATTTATAACTTGAAACAAATTGTTCAGTTTATGTATGTTTGGATTTATATGATGGTCACCATGTGTATACCTTATTCTTTCAGTTTGTCAGTGCTGCACAGGATATCTGTGAGGTTCTAAAAAAGGCTGGATATTGGGCAGACTTCATTGATCCTTCATCTGGAAAACCTGTATGTTTGGTATACGTATTTCTTTCCATTCCTTTTTATCGAACTAAAACTAATTATAACCACTTCTGCAATGTATACCATTTACCAACTATTTACACTTTCTGTGAAATTGTGAATAAGCATGTGGTTTTTACCGCTTTCTCAGCTAGTCTTTAAGAGATCCCAGAATAGGAAAGTAAAAGCTATGTAAAAATGAATGGATGGATTAAATCCATTTTTATCTTTACCATTGTGGCTTTTGAAGGAAATTGCAATTTTACCAAGATGGTGAAAATAAACATCCTAGTTTAGATATTTCAGAGGATTTAGTTTATAAAAAAAACCAAAAACTGATAAGTTTAATAATATATGTTAGAATTTAAAAATAATAACAAAAATGTGCAAATATAGTATGGGAAATAAAAAGGAATAGTTATAGTTTAAATAACTAAAACTGAACCTTGCAGACACTTTTTATCAGTTCTCATTATTTATCTATGTGTATTCCCTGTCCTTTTTAAGTTTGTAAAGATGGATATGCATAATTTGAGATGTTTATTTTTTCACTATTTTCCTGATTGAATCATTTTATGGATAAAAGAAAAATCTTAGTTACTATTCTTTTATTTTGGCTGCTCAAGTAATTATTCTTTGTTTTTAATAAACAATATAACTAGCAAGTCTAATCTCTACAGCCTTCCTATGTTCATGGATAGAAGGGGTTTTACTTGTGTTTTTTACTTAATAATAATTTGTCAGTTACAATTCTGAAACTTTGCTTTAGTTGATTTGGCTCTTGTATTGTTATTTTTATATATTTTAGTCTTGTAGTGTAATCAAAATTCTGACTGTTTTCAGTATCTTGGACCGAACACCAATGCAACACTTTTTGAGACAGACGAACGATATCGTCACTTAGGATTTACAATCGAAGATTTGGGTTGCTGTAAGGTGGTCTTTCATCACCTGTGGAACACACATGCTTTTGTATGTTGTCTCTTCACAAATGCTCCACTTGAAAGTCCCGAGGTGGAAAGTCTATTACAGAAACAACAACAAATGAAAAAGAGTAACTAGAAAAGTCTTTGGATGTTGTATGCAGCTGTGTAAAATGTTAACCGTTTTTTTCTCTTTAGTCAATAATATTGTTAGGCCTTAGCATTTATCTTCAAAAGTTACAAAGATTTGCATATTTAATAAAATTTAAAAGTTAGAAATTATTTACCAATGTCAAGGTGGTGTTGTATATTTTACACATCTGTAGAGAAAAATACTTATCAACAGGAATAATAATTAAGCACGATCACAACTGTTTGGTTCATGTAATGTTTTGTTTTTTTTCCAATACCTCAGAGTAATTGGTTGTGTGGACGTTCTTGTAAGATATGTATTTATCTTTAGTTTGAGTTGTTAAAGCTTGCAACTTTTTGATTATTGAATAAAAGGTTTCAAAGTACAAATTTTTATATTATTAATTTGCATGAAGTAAATTACAAGTATACGTGGATGTGTTGTATCACAAAAGAGACAACCTGGTAGTAAACTGGTAGTTACATGATATTTTATCACAGCAAACTAATGAAGATATTGAAATACCTTGCAGTGCAAAGTTTCAGGTTTCTAGGTTCTTTCCCCTTAGAGCTGTGGTGGTCACATATTCTTTTGCTTGCTTGCTGATCTCGAAAACTGATGCACTCATGCATGTATGTGGATAATAATATTCAGGTGCACACTCAGTTTGTGTGCAAAATTTCAGGTTTCTAGGCTCTTTTTGTCTAGGAGTTATGATGGTTACATACCCATAGACCCCTTTTATTATTATTATTATTACTATAAATGAAACTTTGTTTTACATCTGTTGCATTAGTTGCAATTGATATCTGTTAGAAAACCTCTTAAAAGTATTTAATATGAACCTGCTTAGATATGGAAATTCCTCATGTTTGGTTAAGCTACACCATTAAAAGCTTGCATGTCCATATTACAGCTAAACATGTTTAATACTTTGTGTTCTTTATTGGCAGTATTGTGAAAAGAAATTGAACAGTGACATGGTTTGGGGTTTTCAGGAGAACAATCTTGGGTAGCATATAACATTTTCATTCAAAATTAAATCCATAAGGGTTAGTAGCTGAATAATTCCAAGAAAACTCATTCAAGCTGTTATTTCTAAGTATTTGTTGTGTCAGTTTTAGAAATATTAAAAGTAGCAGGTCCAAGTTTCCAGACATGAGAACAAAGAAGTTGTCATGAATTCTGCTAGAGAAGAGAGGTACAACACATTGAAACATCACACTTGTTTATTCCTGAAAACACAGTCTTACAATAAATATTAAATCCAAACTGGATAACTTTAGCAGCAGAATGGACCAAGTGAAGTAATCCAGTGAACTGTTTCCTTTGTAATTGGCTCACTACAAAGGCAGTGTTGAGTGCATTGGATGAAAAATAATTCTCATTAAGTGATGTGGATTTTAGTGTAATGTGCATACAATTTTTGTATCCTTTATCACTAGCGGACAAGACACTGCCCACTAAGTACTTTCGTGTTTTTTTTTGGTCCATTCTGCACCTAATTCAACACAACACCAACTACAAATAATGATATTTAATGATTAAATAATAAAATTGCAATAAACAAACAAAATACTGTAAGAAGCAGTTTAAGTAGAAAACCAACAGGGACATTAAAACTAGACTAATATAAATATCAGATCTTAAAGAACAAGCTCTTTAACAGTTCATGTCTTGGCACATATTCCTACTCAATACGTCATGGATGGTTCATTATGGTATAAAAATATAGAGTACATGAAAGGTGGTTAGTGTATATACAAAAACAGTTTATATGTTACTTGCAGAAAACAAATTGAGTTCAAATGAGATTTGAAGGATATCATTTACACAGCTAAACACCAGAGGGAAAAAAAATCAGATCTGTTAACCACAATAATTAAGTAAATAAAAACATACACTTAAATACCAAATCTTCAAAACTGTAACTGGATAAATCATCACATTTATAGAGAATATTGCACATATTTATAAAAACATTTAAAATGTTTTGTAACCTATACTATTCTGAAACCAACATTTAACTTCAGGTTTTGATATTAACATCATTGCTGTCTCTTTTGCTATAACTTAAAAAAATAAGTTAAGGAAACGGGTACTTTCTCTCACAAGCTTTTCACATGTAAATACTGACAAAAAACAAACCATGTGTGGTCTTTTGGAGTTAACAGCATACACTGGTACCATATTAGGGAGGGGGGGTCAAGTTTCTTTGCAGTTCTTCTGAATATATTTGGATCCCCCACTTCAAAATGTTTAATTTGAACTCTGAATATCCAGGTGACCCAAGACATTTTTGAAAATGTAAAAACATGGTAGGAAAAATATCCAATTCATCTGGTTTGATTATTACCTTATCTCACTAAATGCTTCAAACTATATAATATTCTACCTTAATTTTTAAGCCTTTTGTTCTTAGACATTTTGAAAATCAAAATAAAATGGGAGTAACAAATATAAATACAAGCAAACAAGATGAAGCTAAACTTGTAAATAATACAATAATTTCTAAACAAAGCAGAAAGCTACATGTTACAGAAAAGTATACAAAGGTTCAATATGCTGTGACCTAAACATTAATTTCCATTGTGACATTGATGGAATTAGAACTTTCTTTTGCTTTTTCTTGCAGATATTTAGATGAACATTGGTAGATGGTCTGGTATGAAGGTCTTTTGTATGTTGTCACTTTTAAGGGTGGGTATTTCAAACATATTCTGCAAACATTTAGCCAATAGCAACTGATATTTGAGACACCCTGTAATTTATGGACAATCTTTTCTAGATACTTGAAGAACTGAGCAAACTGTTATCTTTACAATATATGTTAACAAGTGGACTACATGATTAGAAGTACAAATATTCAGTGTAACATACAGAATACATTGTAAATAAATGTCCCAGCACTTTAACTTACAAACAGAAAAAAACATTAAGTAATCTACAGAGTATTTCTTAGATCTCTTTAGGATTAAATGAGTCAAGATAGTATGCAATAATTTAGTTTTTTTTCAGATCAAACCATACACCTCTGCAACAAAATAAACCCCACATTTCTGCTTGAAAATATGCAAAAAACAAACAAACATAAAAAACTGCATGGACTGTCTTTGGGTATATAAACCAAAAACTTCATTACAGATATTTTTGTGGTAAGATAAAAAAGTTACAATCGTTTTTGAATTAAAAGTATTTCTTAGATTTCATTATTCCATATGACATACATCAATATCTGTCAAAGAAATTCTTTATGGATAGAGATATTACCTATCCTCTAAGCTTTAGTAACTGCAACATAAAGGATGTGAGTGACCACTGGTATTGAAAAGACTATACTGAACCCCATATCTGTGTTATTACTTGAAGTAACAAATGTCACTGGAACATTTTCAGCAAACTACAATTAAGAAGCAATGCTAATAACATTTGATATTTTATACAGCTGCCAGACAGATTTCTCTTTAATGATTATGTTAAAATGAATTTACTCAAATCTTTCCATGCAAACCAGTACAAAACAAATTACCCCCCACCACTTATTTTACTATTGTCCTGTATAATCAATTAATTTTACTTTCAGCAAAATTTAAAACAGGGAACTGACTGAAGTAAACTGTCAGTGACAATGAATTTTAAGACAACTTTTATCTTATTCCTTCTAATATTTTTTAGCAGAAGTTGTTGGAGAGAGCAACAAGATACTTCCAGTAAAACATTTCTGGAAGTCATTCCTTCATATCAATGAAACTTTTCTCAACTCTTTGGTACTTAACAACGAAACTAGATCAGCTGTAAAATTAATATATCAAATGTTGTTGCACAAAAATCTGTATGAAATCTTTGGTTACATGATAGAAAAATATACATTACAAAATACTGGGTAAATTCTGGCACAAGATATCACTATGTTTTACCACTCTATTCTTCAGAACATGCACTGTACAAGTCTGTTACATTTCTGATGATAAAACCTATCAGCTGGTTTGTCTATAAGCTACTTTTTAATATATTACACAATAACACAATGCAGAGCAACAGATACAAACTAGAGTCATCTAAGTGAACTGGACGAATATTTTCTTGCTATTTTCCACCGTAAGTTGGATTTTTGAACGTCGATGTAGCTTGTTTGTAGATGGGATTCTCACCCTAGGTGACAAACAAAATGAACATTACTGAGCAGCAGTATAAGTGATAGAGAAACTGAAACAAGTAAAATAACAAAGAAATCTCACTAAAGTTACCAGATAAATGTGAAATACTGTAGTCTGATTCTTAAATTTATACATGCGTGCCATTTTTCCGCTGAAACGCGGATTCCCACGGTTTTCAAACGGCCAATGATCACCCACGAGATTCGTGTAAATTCGAGGAGAAAATATGAGCGATTTGGGGGCCGGGTAGGTGGTTTTTGAGGAGAAATCGTATTTTTTCAATGTTTATTGCAGAAAAAAAAAAAAATCTGACCGCCATCTTGGAGGCAGTCTCGTTTCTCTTGTTGCAGGTCTTGTGGTCTGGTATCGTGTGCATACCAGACGATAAAATATTCTCTACGCTCCAAAGAAACAACAGCGATTGAAATGTTTAAAAGGAAAGATGTTCATTTTGATCCTGTAGACAAGAGAATGTGTAAGGACATTAGATCAGCAGCTTCAAAGTATACCTCAAAGCTGAGGGAGAATCAGAAGAAAAGGGCAGAAAGGCTTGAGGCCTATGGTTCTGTGAAATCTGGCCCAGCCACCTTGGCTAAAGAAAAAGTCCAGAAAGCCGCAGAGGCACAGAGAGCTGCCCATTCAGAGAAGGAGAGAAAAAAAGCTCGGAAGAGAGCACTGGAAACCCTTGTCTCAAAAAAGAGGAAAGTAGCCAAGATTGATTAAAGGAAATTTGACTGTAATTTATGCAGCAGAGCAGAAGTTGATATCAGTGACTGAAAAACATTTTATTATTATCTGCAGCATACAGTGCCAGTGGTTTATTTTAAAGCATATCATTAATTTTATTTTGAAGCAATGTCAAAGCTTTCCTTGATTTGCTGTTTCAGTTTGTATTGTGAAAGAATGAAAAATATACTGATATTGAGGTACCAGTAATTTACTGACAAGATTGTATAGATGATCAAGTTTTACTGTAGGTAGTCATGTAGAGTAATTTTAAGTAATTTGAAATTTTAATGGAATACATGTAGCAGAGCAGTAGTTGTTGATGTCAGTGACTGTACAAAATTTAATTTCTGAGGCATATCACGGATATCAGTAGTTTAATATTGAACCATATCAGTAGTTGAATTTTTAAGCAATGTCATAGCTTTCCTTCATATGCTGTTTTAGTTTGTATTGTCAATTTGTGAAAGAATGGAAAATTCACTGACATTAAGGTACCAGTAGTATAATGACAAGATTGCATAGATGAACAATTTGAACTGTAGGTAGTCATGATTAGTCGAAAGAGTAATTTTATGTGATTTGAAAATTTTATGGAATATATGCAGCAGAGAAGTAGTTATTGGCAATGACTGTAAAACCTTTAATTGGCAGCATACCAGTAGTTGATGATGATGATGTTATTGATGACAAAAAAGGATAATAATGAAATGATTTGTATTTGAAATATTTACTAAGTTATTTTGGCTTTATTAACTCATATTACTAATATATTTTGATTTAAAATAAATTTTATCTATTTACTTTTTATTTTATTTGTTAATTTTAGATATTTTGATATATCTTCTAAAAAATGAATGCAAATTAAAAGAATAAATCAATCTGCTAAAAACTGTAAATGAAAGTTATAGTTTTTATTAGTTTGACTTAGTCTTTTAATTTCCTTTTGTTATTTTATATGATATATATTGTGTACTTTTCCAACATTGCAATGTCAAAAAACAAAGAAATTATGTCTCAGATTGCACCAACTCACACCAAATAGCATCCATTTTTTTTAAATTTCCTGACCCCCCTAGTCAGGCGCGGCTGCGCCGCGCTGTGGCACCAGGCTATATGCCTGTTTATAAGCACTTGTAATCTTCTCTACATAATTTTGTTTTAGCCATGAATTTTATGTTCAAAACTATTAGTACTATTTCAATATATATAATCTCTTTTCCTTGGTCATTAGTTTAAGTTCCTCTGTTCTAAATTATCCTGTCTAGTAGGATGCATATACTTCTCTGTTGTCATGGTAATACAACAGAATTACCATATGCCAGACTACTCCAGTTCACCCCCCCTCCAGCAATAACTAGATTCTATTGTAACTAATTTTAAAGAAACTAGAACATAATCTTCCACTTTTAACATAGTTTCATTTATTATTAAAATGCTCACAGGTTCTTATAATTACTAATGCACTTTCTTCCATTAATGCTTCGTTTATGTGACCTGTTTCAAGAACCAGGAAACTAGCTAGCCGCTTCACCGGTTCTTGTGAATGATGGCAAGTTAATTCACACAATATAATAATACAAAAAGGTCAAATAAATAATTAACAGTGTTAAAATAAAAAACGTTATGTTATTAATTCCAGTTCTGGAAACCTTATTTATAAGTGATTTAAATACAACTTATAATAATTACAAGTCACTTGCTAGTTCATGAAAAACAATGTTCATAGTGCCAAGACCAATACTATTTGGGCACTGAATACAGTGATGTAGTGTGGTTAACATATTATTATATATTCTCCTTTGGTTCCACTCATGAGTTCTTAGATTAAGATATCATATAATATATAATTTTTTAATAAAATACAACATTTGATCCACACTGTGCAAGCTAAGCCTAGCTAGGCAATGATGGCATTATAATAAACTAACACAAATACATGTTGAAAAAAACTTACATTTCCTTTTTGTTTTTAACTTGAAAAAAAACCAATGGAGCTTCAATGCATGGATGGTGAAAAAACTAACACAGTCTTTAGGCATGACATAATTGAATATAATGTCTTTATTTTTGGCCCATAAAAGATTTAAAAGAAACTTAAAATTGCTATAAAGTATCTGTCAAACATAAAAAAATCTTCAGATTTGCAGAGGTAGATTCCTGGTTTTCCTACTTTTAAACCTATACAATTTTTATGCTGCCATCTACAGAATTATACTTATGTAATGTTTGGAAACTTATAGAAGATATGTGAACATTTCAAGGATGATGATAAAAACACAGATATTGCACTGTACATGATGATGTCTAACTGAACACTGATGATTTTAACAGCTACCAGTCTAAGGAACAAAATATACTCACAGTGTCCCATTTTGCCATCTGTCTTTCCTTCTCAAACTTAGCAAACTCTCGTCGGTCATGAATTGTAGTGAGAAGCTTCCATATCAATAGAAGTGCCAGTCCCACCAGAACAATTCCACCAATAACTCCAAGAACAATTGCAAGGATGTTGATTGGTTCTGGACAATCTGAGAATTGTACAAACATACATAATCCTCAATTCTTTTAATTTCATGATATTAGAAAAATATATAGGTTCAAGAAATCAATTTAACACAAAATACAACACTATATAGCCCAAGCACTTTCAAAGGTGGACCTTTCTTCAGTTTACACCCTCCAAAAGTGCTAAGGCTATAGGGTATTACATTTGTGTTAAAATTCATTCCTTTGACTTCAACTTTGTGTAGACATTTTCAATGGAACCATAACATAATCTATTATTCAGAAGAACAAAACATATTACAATATCTAGTGGCTTTTAAATCAAATATATACAAAAAAACAGAGATGACCACCTGAGACTTAGAATTCGAAGTATGTAAATGCTAATTACGCAATGAAATCAGCAGGTCAAGTGCAACCTAGAGGTTTTACTTAAAACAAAATATAATTTTATTTTTTCTACTCAAGTACTGCTATTTTAACTGATAAATGAAGTTTTATTAACTCTTCTGCAAGAGGTTTGTTACAA
The DNA here is from genome assembly GCF_004210375.1 of Tachypleus tridentatus. Taxonomy (NCBI): domain Eukaryota; kingdom Metazoa; phylum Arthropoda; class Merostomata; order Xiphosura; family Limulidae; genus Tachypleus; species Tachypleus tridentatus. Next base: position 75,642,896 of record NC_134836.1, on the reverse strand, counting down.
TATACACAAGTTTATACGTGTTTGCACACATTAGCCCTGTAGCTGCAGTTTTTTTTGCTAAAAATAAGCACATTTTTTCCCAGATTTTTATACTTTATTTTTGTACATTTCCTTTGTATTATGTAATATTTCAGTGTGTATATATCAGGTCATCTCATAAGTATTGTCTGAAAATTTAATACAAAAAATGCATCATCATTGTAGAAGGCTTTAATAACTAAAATATGTAGTAAGACGTGTTTAGAAATGTTCCGACAAATAAAAGAAACTGACCCAACTCCACTTTTTTCAATTCATTAATCAAATAAACCCTTATGAAGATAGATGCATGAGGAACACATCAGGCATATAATGCTTTATGAGTTTTAAAAAGGCAATAGAGCAGCAGAAACTACAAGAAACATTCAAGGTGTTTATGGTGCAGAGTCTTTCAATGAAAGTAAATGTCAAAGGTGGTATCAGAAGTTCAGATCAGGTGATGACAGCTTAAGTGATGTGCCAAGTTCAGGTCATCCTGTTGAGTTTAATAATGACTTGCTGTTAAGCTGCACTTGATGAAGATTGTGCTGTAACAGTTGAAGAACCAGCACAGAAGTTTAACTGAACCTATTCAACAGTTCACTGTCATCTGCAACAACTTGAAAAGGTGTCAAAACTTGGAAAATGGGTCCCCCATAATTAGACAGAAGCCAACCTTAGAGCAAGAGTGGACATTTGCAATTCTCTGCACTCTCGTGAAAGTAAATCACCTTTTTTGGACAGGTTAGTGACTGGAGATGAAAAATGGATATTTTATAAAAATCTTAACTGCTGCAGACAAAGGATCAGTGCAAGTACACTGGCTAAAGCACATCCCAAAATGGGCCTCCACCCAAGGAAAGTCTTTGTCAAGCATTTGGTGGAATACTGTTTGTGTGCTCAACTTTGAGTTTATGCCACCCAACGTAACAATTATGTCAGACTCCTATTGTCAACAGTTAGAGTGCTTGAATGTTGCACTGAAAGAAATGAGGCCTGCTCTGATCAATCATAAAGGTGTTGTGTGACACCAGGATAATGCACAGCCCTATACAGCAAGGATCACTTCTGAAAATATTGAGGAGCTAGACTGGGAAAAATTTCCACATCCTCCTTATTCTCCAGACCTTGTCCCATCTGATTATCATCTATTCTGAAGCTTGCAGAACTATTTTGATGGAAAAGAGCTTGGAACACATGAAGATGTTAAAACTCTACCCTCTCTACATTCTCTTCCTCCAAACCCAAAGTATTTCATAGGGGTGGCATTGAGAAACTCATGAATCATTGGCAAGAAATAAATAATAATAATAATAATAATGGAACATACATTATTGATTAAATAACACTAAAAATGTTTGAAATCCTTTCTGCACCTAAAATCAGACATTACTTTTAGGTATGACCTGATATATATAAATATAAAAGGAAATCATATGTAATTTTTAAAAAACAATTCAGTATACTTCAAGTGAATGAGTGAGCCAATCATATCAGTGGAAATAAATTATCAACCAATCAGAATTTAGTAATTAACTGGGTGTGTTCTGCAGGCTGTTACTCAAAAGAAATTAAAGCACACCATACAATGTGTTCAGCAACTGCTTGTCAGTTCAAGACTGCACCATATGGTACATTCTGCAGACAAGGGGTTAAGAGTATATACTACAATCTTTGATGCAATATGTGCATTTCATACAATTTTGTAGACTTTTAATAAAGACTACAAGTTTTTGTACACACAAAAAAAAACAGATTTTTTAATAAGATATTTTTAGTAAAGATTTGATTGTGAAAATAGTTTATTTCATTACTAGTTCAAATACAATTTTTCTGTTATGATTGCAAAACTATTCTTCGTCCCTAAAATCTCAAATATTATTTTTGTGATCTCTAAAATCTCCCAAATGCATTTGCTTTTAGTAAGAATTTATATTTTGACTGTTATTTTCTCTACTCTAACTATATGGGGTCTGTAAATTTGATCATAAAAAAATGAAATAAATATAAATTATGCTGTTTTTTCATTCCAGAATGACTACAAATCATAACACAAAAATACAAATGTTTAGTCTAAGTAACTTAAGTCTCATAACATTATATATTTATTGTTATTATGTTGATCTTCCAGTTATGCCAAGCTAACATTACATAACCCGCATTGATGAGGTGCACATGCACTCATGTCAGTGTATCCAGCAATATACGACTGACCTTTAATATTTACAAAGTGAACTGTCTTGGATGTGTTTTAGTGGACTAGTATTTTGTAATATAGTCAAATTTCAATTATTATACATTATATGTATGTATATAGATTATTGCTATTTAGAAATAAATTATTAAATTTGTATTTTAAAATACATACAATAAACAAAAAATAAAGCAAACAATTATCTCTTCTAGCTATGACCTCTGAACTTAGTTGCTGCTGGACTTGGTTTGGTAAGCCATTTAAAATTTTGTATGTGGAGGATATGAACCAGAATATCTTTTTATGTTTGATACAAATAAAGTTGAATAACCAAAGATCCTAAATTCCTAAACCAATACCATAGAATTCCATCGCAACTGATCAAACTCAGTAACTTAACTGCATTTAGGTTGGAAAAAAACAACAAAAAACACGACATTTATAGCAGAATAAAGACAATTTACCTTCTTGATATCTTGGTTTGAAAGGATGTAGTAGCCTTTTCACAGATTAATACAGATAAGAAAACCACTAAGGGGACATTGTAAGCTACTGACTGGTTATTCATGTCATTTATTGAAGTAAGTGTATACAAGGGACTGTGTTTGATTCAGCACATATGCCATATCTCAGCAAAATAAAAATATATTAGGTTCTTAATTTATTTTCTAGCTTGTCAAGATTAGTAACTTGAGTTTGTTATTCATATGAAATGACAGGCTTAGTATTTTGACACTACAAACACCTAATCTGAACTGGTGCTGCATTCAATATACTATGTGACTCACAGAGCAATACTTAGGTGAATTACCTTCATTTTACTTTTAAATTAATAAATTAACTTACATACAATATTAAAGTTTGAATTATAATGATATAAATTCATAAAATAATAGTTCAATAAAATTTTGAATGCAAGTAAACAAACACGATACATGGCCTTTGACCCTTGACCTGTCACAAAATGCTTAAAGTTCAAAAAGACTGTTGAAACTAGCTGAAAAACTGTCTTGTACACATAGGAAGGAGTGGTGTGCTCTAGATATGACAGCCTTATGATAGATTCTTTCCAACACGAACTAAGCTACAGGGCTGCTATTATCAAGTCTTCAGATAGATCATGATTGGACATGGAAATTACTTGTTTCAGATATAATGAACAAAATAAGGTAAATCAGTGTATAACACTTTCTCCTAAAAACCTCTTAGTGAAGTGAAGAAATTGTTTCTTATACCATTTTTAAGGCAAATTCAATGTAAAAAACAGGAATATAACTTTGGGGAGTGGGGGTTAAATAAATTGATTCTAAACAACACCAAAGGTAAAGAAAAATAATTAAAAATTATTATTTTACACACACACACACACATATATATAACAACAAAGTTTTAGGTTTAATACTGATCTAACAACTGTTGATTTTAATTCAGAACTGAATGTCACCTTTTGTCCTCTGGGCCCAAACCAACGGCTTGTTGTGTTCATCAAGTTTGTAGACGAACTTAAATTTACAGTCGTCGTCATCACGGAAGACACACATTCTCTGGCCCGGCTCTTTCACTAGAAAAATTTAAGATATTTTTATGAAAAAAATAACAACAAATAAACTTTACAAAAACTATCAGTGAAATTATAAAGTCTCTAACACATTCTCTGCTGTCGTGAGTAAAGGTATACCTCACCCACATGTAAACTTAGGATATCTGTGATTTTAAAGAAACAGATTAAGTTTGATTAAACATTGAGTCAACCTTTCTTATCTGTGACCCATGAAGCATCACTATGCTCATCTGATTATCTGATACAGTAAGTATATGTTGTAAAGTCTTCTGTATTTCAATCTCCACCTGTTCCACTTTCACTACAGAAATATTCACTAGAAAATTATGTGGAACTTCTGTATTAGAATCTCCAGTTGTTCCACTCTCACTACAGAAACATTCACTAGAAAATCATGTGGAACTTCTGTATTAGAATCTCCAGTTGTTCCACTCTCACTATAGAAACATTCACTGGAAAATCATGTCCAACTTTTGACAATAATTCAATTCTCCTCACAGGTTATTGCTCTCTTACTTTTATTTGAAGATAATTCAGATTGTTCTGGCTTACTTTTATCCATTTTGTATGGGCTGAAAAAAAAACAACAAATCCTAAAAACTGCAATTATAACATCAGAACCGAAGCTTGTAGAGAATTTGTACCAAAAGATGAAATATTTCCATTACAGGCACAGTGCAAGAAAATATATTAAAATTTCAAGTGTTTTTAAGATTTAACATATGGGTTAAATTATGCATAAAGGTTAAAATTCAAATGTAAATGAAGATAATTTGAATAAAATGTGTCAAAATATGGATAAAGAGCCTGTTTTGTGAAAGATAAAACTCTTTATGATAAACCTGTGTTTTACATTATTCCTAAACCTAGTTTAAATTTACTATTGTAACTACATATGATAATAGTGTTTATGCCTGTCCAGTTAACAAATTAGCAAACCTATGGACCAAATGCCAAACCTGGCACATTCCCACCCAAATAAAGACAGGATGGCTCTGCATTTAGAACTGACACCCTTAAGTTACCCCCTGAAGCCCCCATGTCTTCCCTGTGCAATGAATAAATAAGTCAACTACTAAAGCATACCTTTTGTATAAAATACATCTTGAAGTACACCAGTAACTATTACCAAATTAAAACGTTTTGTATTTTTCACCAACAACTCACCACTGAAGTTCAACAGATGTAATGAAGTTACTATTCTAGGAAAATAGTTAGATTGAAGAAATTTAATACAAAATGATAAAAACCCTATAAGTGAGTACTTTTGAAAGGTACATCTTTCTAATTTGTTTGGGTTGTACAGTGGGTTTAATGGAAATGTATAGCTCCAACAAAGTATCTCAATAAACAGTTTGGTATAATTTAAACCTTTACTTTAAATATAACTATTTATATTACAAATGGAAGCTTAACATAGTAGTTACTACAAATATTAACAGAGTACCTATTAAAAACACAGTTTTACTTTGTCCAGATAGAAGTTACTACATGCACTAACACAGTACTTGTTAAAAAACAGTTTTACTTTGGCAAGGTTTTAATACACAACTCACTATCCGATGTCTATCTTTTGTAGACATACAAGGAATTTCACATAAGTGTAAACTGCACCTTAATTTATTAATTCAAATTCCTTTGGTTACTAGATGTACAAAGTTCAGTATTCTCTATAGTGAACACATCTTATACAAAGAGAATATATTCCACAGTCCCAGTGTTCATACTTGTGAAACAATCTGTATAGAGTTCTGATATTTTCTATAGTTTGTACGTTGACAGCGTAGAGCTAAAACGTATAGAATATTCAACAGTTTTTACATTCTCAATATTAATACTCATGGTAGTTAAAATAGTATATATTATGTCTTAATAACTTAGCTCCAAAACATAAGAAAAAGAAGGTTAAATTAGGTCCATAATGTTAGAAGATAAACTTATTTTCACATCTAACCTTACTTTCTTCTCTACTCGATACACTTACATTTTATAAATAAGTTTAATCTTATTGTCTTAGGACAAAACAGCAGTATTTCACATTACTAATCCCATTACAGACTTAACTGTTAAGCTTAAAAAAAACAACTCCTTCGATATGTGGTGAATGATGAATTGAAGCTAACCTTTCAAAATTAGAAACGGCTGCTAAGATGTGATTAAACTTAAGGGTTTATTCACTTTCATAAACACTATTTTAATAGGGCTACCAATCATCTCTCAATCTGCCAGAAAAAAATAAAACTGTTTTTGTACTAAATGACACTCAGTAGGCTTACCCTCTGCTTCACTAACTTCAACAGGAATAAATGAGCAGTTTTTGCATTCTTCAACAGTCAGCGGTCCAGAATCAAACATCAGACACTGAACACACTCTTTAAGGTCTTCACAGAGACCTGGACAAGTCTATAATATTAGAAAAACAAACCACACTTGTTTCATCTTCAACATCACAGTGTCGCAATACTTTCAATAAACATTTATACCATTTTCAATATATACACATTTGTTTTCCAATATATACATTAAGTGACCAGCTTTTAAAAAGAAAAAAAAATCATCTAAGCTATGTTACAACATTAACTGATGGAGTGAATAAGACAGCACTGAACAAGGATTGGTGAGCTTACAACAGACATGCTGGCATAAATCAATCACATTTTTTTCCCCTTTAAATAGTTGTATTATACTCTCTATAAAAGTTATAAAGGGGTACTCCACTTGTTGAAAGTGTCAGAATACATTAGCTATCACATTCCTTTCAATTGCACTTCATTTCAGTTAAAAACTGGAATGAGTGTAAACAAACAAGATCAAAAATCTTTTTGTCAAAGTGTCTTGAACTGAGATTTTTCTAGGTTTCAACTGAAATCAAGCAGGTTAGAGTTCACACTTGGTAAAGCAGGTTTTTAGTGAAATCAAGCAGGTTATAGTTCACACTTGGTAAAGCAGGTTTTTAGTGAAATCAAGCAGGTTATAGTTCACACTTGGTAAAAGCAGGTTTTTAGTGAAATCAAGCTGGTTATAGTTCACACTTGGTAAAAGCAGGTTTTTAGTGAAATCAAGCTGGTTATAGTTCACACTTGGTAAAAGCAGGTTTTTAGTGAAATCAAGCAGGTTATAGTTCACACTTGGTAAAGCAGGTTTTTAGTGAAATCAAGCTGGTTATAGTTCACACTTGGTAAAGCAGGTTTTTAGTGAAATCAAGCAGGTTATAGTTCACACTTGGTAAAGCAGGTTTTTAGTGAAATCAAGCTGGTTATAGTTCACACTTGGTAAAAGCAGGTTTTTAGTGAAATCAAGCTGGTTATAGTTCACACTTGGTAAAGCAGGTTTTTAGTGAAATCAAGCTGGTTATAGTTCACACTTGGTAAAGCAGGTTTTTAGTGAAATCAAGCTGGTTATAGTTCACACTTGGTAAAGCAGGTTTTTAGTGAAATCAAGCAGGTTATAGTTCACACTTGGTGAAGCAGGTTTTTAGTGAAATCAAGCAGGTTATAGTTCACACTTGGTAAAGCAGGTTTTTAGTGAAATCAAGCAGGTTATAGTTCACACTTGGTAAAGCAGGTTTTTAGTGAAATCAAGCTGGTTATAGTTCACACTTGGTAAAGCAGGTTTTTAGTGAAATCAAGCTGGTTATAGTTCACACTTGGTAAAGCAGGTTTTTAGTGAAATCAAGCAGGTTATAGTTCACACTTGGTAAAGCAGGTTTTTAGTGAAATCAAGCTGGTTATAGTTCACACTTGGTTAAATAATCTTACCAGAGGTTTTTTCCTTAGTTCTTAAATAATCTTACCAGAGGTTTTTTCCTTAGTTCTTATACGTACAACAGATGTAAATATGAAATTACTGAAGGTACATACATTTTTAATATACAGAGCTTTAATAAGGTTTTATTGATTAATAATATAAAAAAACAAAACTAACATATATTTTCAACTTAACCTTCACTTACTGGACAGTCCTCACAGAAATGTCCACTGTACCGCTGATCTTCCGATTCAAAACATTCACACACCCCACACTTGCAATCCCCATGACCGCTACAGATTTGCTGCAGTTGCAGAGAATAGATTAGTTGTATTATGGATAATACAATAATACAAGGATTTTCTATAATAAAAACTGAAACAAATTAAATTTGATGTTAAACAAATATCTTAAGCATTGAAGATACAGTGTAATTTAGTTATATGCAACTTATGATTTTTAGGTTGAAATCAGTCAAGCAACACAAACAATAGCTTAAAGTAACAAGTACAAAATATGTATATACATATTTCACTTAATATTTTATTAACCAAAATAATGGTATTACTAGAAAATCAGAAACATATAGCTGCAAGTATACTACAGGTGTAGATACAGTGTACAGAACATAGAATTCTTTAAATATATTACAGGTGTACAAACAGTGTAAAGAACACAAAACTGTTTACATATAGTATAGGTGTAAAAACAGTGTATGGAACAAAGAACTGTTTAAATATATTACAGATATACAAACAGTCTACGGAACATAGAACTGTTTAAGTATATTACAGGTGTACAAACAGTGTAAGGAACATAGAACAGTTTAAATATATCATAGATGTACAAACAGTCTAAGGAACATAGAACGTTTTACATATAATATAGGTGTACAAACAGTCTAAGAAACATAGAACTTTTTACATATATTATAGGTATACAAACAGTGTAAGGAACACAGAACTGTTTAAATATATTACAGATGTACAAACTGTGTACAACACAGAGCTGCTTACAGATGTTACAGAAGTACAAACTACGTATGTGACAGAGAACAGTTTGCAGATGTTACAGGAGTACAAACTGTGCATGTAATATAGAATTGCTTATAGATATTATAAGTGTACAAACCATGCATAAAACAAAGAACTGTTTACAGATGTTACAGGGGTACAAAGAAACCATGACACGAAACGTTTTTACTTTATAGCCACACTTACATTACTATCAGGAGCAATGCAAGTTTCATTATCTTTTTTGCATTCACAGGCATAACCTGTCCAATCAGGTAAACACTGACATTTTCCACAGACGCACTCCCCATGGCTAGGTCCTGTGAAGCAATTCAGTATAAGTGTAAGTAATCTACAAGTTCATTGAAATATTTAGTTAGTAGAAACAAATCAAAATACAAGTTGTTGTTCTAAAATAAGATCAAGAATTGACTGAGAAAAAAAAAAGGCCTTATAATAATTTCTTCTTCAAACTATGGGAAACAGCACAGTTTTTTTAATATCCTTTTCAGCTTTTAACACAAAACCACTACTTTTGTCAGACCAAATATTGAAAATTTTCTACCACACAGTATAATGCAACCCCAGCCCCAAAACATGGGGCACAAGTTTAGAGCAACAAGACATAAACCATTATATGCCCCACTGCCAATCTCTGTCAAGAACATTAAATTTTGTAATTTGCTGTTTCTTATTTATACATAAACTGAAGCACAAGAAACAAAGTAAAAGTAGAGAACTTCATGCTAGGTTCTAAACTGTTCCATGTGCCTTCTTTTATCCATCCTTTGAACCTCAAGAAACAGAGCAAGTTACAGTCATGGAACACACTACTAGTAAAATGTTTTAGTATTAGAAACTATTACAGTTAAATGTTTCTACTCAGTAAAAAAATCTTTGCAATTTTCTTTAAATAATTTGCTGAAATAATTAATCTATCCAGATTAGAAGCACATGTGAAAATAACCAGAACTGTCATAATTATACAATAATACTCTTTAAAATTTGACAAAGACTTTAAAATCCTAAAAATCACAATTATATCTGCAATATATACTTGATTTACTGAAATATATCTCCTGATAATAATACATTGGGATTTTTTGGTCAATTCTAAAAGGACACAATTTACTGACGAATATAATTTTATTTCTAGTGACAAAAATCACAAACATCATTTCACAAATGGACTCTCAAACATATGTAAGTGGAAACAGAGTACTGTCCAACCCCCTATTTCTGTGAATCCATACACAGTATAGATGTTTTACATAATTGTGAACTTACAAAATGTATATTTACAAACAAAACTTAACATGCTTTTCACAACCATTACAACAAAACCAAAGGATTTTTAATACAGTATTTTTACATTTGTCTGTGAACTTACTGAGTCAGAAAAAAAAATCAAGAGTATATTACTGTATCATTTCAGAAAGTTACATAATCTAAATGGAAACATAAATATCTTTCATCAAGTTACGTTTTTAAAGTATTTTTTCTTACAACTCCAAACAAACATTCCAACATGCTGATGAGGAGTCACCACATATTTTGTTTGTTATTTTATTTACTGACTGAGATGAAGTCAGGTTACCATTCAGATTAAAACATACAAGTTCTAGATTTGTATAAAACTTAACTCACCACTACATATATTCCCTTCATAACGATCACATGAAAAGTTATCACACTCACAAAACTTCCCCGTTACCACTTCTTCGGGATTCTGTTCATAAATATTAAAATAATGATTACTTGAGAATCTCTCAAACATCATAAAAAAATGTTAACTGGATTTAAGTTTAAAATGTCAAATTTGATTCAAAGTTAGTTTATGGTAACAGTTAACAGTGCATGGCTTATGGCACATTACTGGAAGGAAAAGACCCAACACACACTTACCTGCCTTGGGAGACACTCACAAACTCCACAATGACAGACCCCTCGTCCAGAACATGGCTTAGTTTCATTGCCACTAAGAGCAAACAAAATATATATAAATTAAAATTATAACTTGGAATGAATTAGTATTTATCGTTTTTACAGATACTAAAGATGTCTCAAATATTTACTATTTTCAAAAGATAATTTTTTGTGCAGCTTATCAAAAAACAATACAAATATATAAATTACATTAATACTCAAGCATACATAATTTCCCAGTTTTTCAATTCCATTTGTTATTGTTGGTGCTGAAGATAAAGAAACACTTCAACTTATATTTGTCAAACCTCTATATAAAACTCTGTGAAGAAACAAAAAATCTACCTCCTGATATAACAGTTCCCTTTGGCTTTTCTAACCAAAATACTTAACTTCCAGTATGTGTAAAACTTTTTTTTTCACAATTAATATTTGGGCTCTTTAAACAGTGTGATCAGTTTATTAAATACTAAATATTATTTTGTTAATGGTTTAATTATTTTAAGCTAGATACAGCTGGTAATGCCCACTCAGTATTGTTATAATAAAGGGTTTAACAGAAACAATGTATTTCTACACACTTACAAGAAACATTTTGTTTCGTCTATGGTAGGGTCTGTATCCTTAGAATCACATTCACAGATGTTCCCGGAACGACCATCATAACAACTACAAATTCCACACTGGTAAGTACCATTGCCAAATGTACACTTGTCACTGTCTCGCTCCTATTGAAACAATATTAAAACACGTGTTAATTGGTCCATTTACCACATAACACTTTGACACTACTTTACTCCTACCACAAATAACTGAAGCCAAATTAATCAAAAGAATGCAGATTTTAAGGGGATAAATTTCACAATTCTTACAACGGAATTAGAAGAAAAACTTATTATATCTTACTTAACTTAATCCAAAATGTTTGATTTGTATTTATGTATAGTAAATAAATCTCGCATCTTAATTTCAAGCAAAAAAGTCTGTTCTTGAAGAAAATGTTATAGACCTAATGACATTGTTTTATTACATTCATCAATGAGATTTCCATGTGAATTAGTAAACAGTCTAGAATATTTTTATATTTTAACTAAGAGGATTAATTCCTTATGTGAGAGAACAACAGCTTTGGGGAAAAGCCAGATTTAACACTCCTACGAAAAGACGTTTCTAGTCCTGATTTCTCCAAGCCCATTCCCCTGACTATAGTTTCGCTAGATAGTAGATAGGGACAGTGGGAATCTCGTTAATCCATTCATTAATGGATTTAAATGGCAATTTCATTTAAATACAAAATTATTAGCCTAATATTAATAACCTTTCAAGTTGCTCTGGGGCCTATTAGGCCCCACTTTTCGTAGGAGTGTTAAGTTTTCTGTTGATGCAAAGATTTCTTTACCACATTAAAAACAACCAAAAATGATTGCAGAAGACCAGGGGTCATACAGCTTCTCCTGAAGAGTGCAAATGTGCTAGGTCCAAAGGAAGAAGTGCTTCCAGAGAAACCACACCCCAATGTGTTAGAATATCACTAGCAGTAAGATAGTGAACCATAACAGTGTGGATAACAAAAAACCTACAATGAATGTATTTAAAGAGGAGAATGGATGGTCTCAATGGAGGTGGATGTTTAATATAACACTCCCCAAACAGCTGAGACTGTAAGATAGTAAAATGAAAGACTTATCCAAATGGAAAATTCAGTCGCCCATGATGCTTGTGTTAGAAGCAGATGAGTATGTTATGACCACTCCCATTCAGAAGGAACTAATTGAAGCCACATGTATAACTAGTGCTGTTAGTAAAATCCCCCAAAATGAAGAAGTCAGGAAATATGCAAACCACCTGACAAAAGACATAAAGAGCTAAAATAATTCTGAAAAGAAAGGCACGAAACTACAACCAAATCACATGGTGAGAAAACATGAGAATAGAATCCAAAGAAATTAAAAATAAAAACGTGTACCATGGGCATTTACAGTCACGAAGAATTTTCACACCCAACTGTGATCAAAGACCATGTATTATTAACAGGGGGGAAGCAAGAAGCAATTGGAGAGGGATCAATCAGCACTGAGCATACATGACGAATGGAGAAACCTGAAGGTAAAACAGGTAAAGGACTGGAAGATGCTGGATCTAGAACATGTACAAAGATGGCAATGACTAATAAGAAAACAAAACTTACAACCTAAAACAACAGAAGACAGTATCATAAATATCCAAGATTAATACTAAAAAACAGACATGCAAAGCAAAGAGCTGACTGTAAGTCCTATCAGAAGTGAAATGTAAATGGTACAAAACAGTGTCCCACTCCAGGATATTTCATAACCAAAAAAGTCACGATAAATGCCCCCAATATGAAGGAAAAGAAAAAGAGGTATCCCAAAAAAATTCCCTGGAGATAGATGCAATACCTCAGACTTCCTATTGCAGAGATGCCAACTATTTCAAATGACTGAGCGTAATGATTGTAGACAGAGCCCTTTATCATTTGCAGTTACTAGGCCTGACAAATGTCTCTAAGCTGTTTATTATTATATTATTATTACAACTATTATTATTTATTACTGTTATAGATTGCTCATTTATGACTGTGTTTTGTGTATTTAATAAATAAATTTTAAAAAATTCTTTTGAAATTATGTCTTATTTAGTTCAGAGTAACAAACATACTGGTAAAACAACATTGAACATGTACAAACAGAAAGCAGAAAAAGTCTTTGTGGAAGGACTAGATTATATCATGTTTATGACACTTATTGTAATAGTTTTGCAGCTGTTGCAGCCTTTACTTTCATGAGAATGTCTCTGGATGGTTGGGAGTTATAACAACATTGTCCATTTGACTGTATACACATCTTGTGTGTTATAATACTGCTCAAAACTGAGATGCTCAAGTTTGGTCTGAACTTGCTTTTATTTTTAGTCACTAAACTAAATATCCTTTCACTGTCAGCATTAGAATGGAAGATTGTAAGATTTCCAAGCATAACCCTACACAGAATGTCATACTTCTGGTTGTCATTTCCATCCTTAACTGTAGACAGCTGAACCCAAAACTTGTCAACATTCAACTGAAGGACAGTTTCTGAGAAAGTATCAATTTGATAGTTCAAATATTGCCCTTCCAACTTGTCAATAGTATTGTGCTCATGTGTATTGACAAGGACAGGATACCTGTCTGTGAAGAAGTGTAGAGAAGAGAAATCTTTGCTGACTTTCAGTTTTGGATCAGCAACCTCTGCATGAATCAGAAGTTCATCATTTAGAGGGAAATGTTTCATCATGTAATTTGTAGCTGCAATATAGTATTTCTTGACACTGATGTAAAAGCTGATCAGGTCCAGGTCCTTTTCATATTTAACAATATTCCAACAGAAACTGCCTCATCAGATTTGTGTAAGGATTCATTGTTGTAGTCAAGTTCAGTGATGTTGCCTTCAAGATATTCTGGCTTGATGTATCTGACAAGTATATTTTAACTTGTGTAATCAGAGTTCTATGCATAATATGTATGCAAGGTTCTTCTCTTTGGAATATCAAATTGGCTTGTTCAAATAGAAGAATTGCAGACTGAAGAAAAAGACAAAATAACAAGTTCATTTTGTTGTCCAAGAAAACTGTTAACTTTTCTAACTTGCTCTGCGCATAACTTTTCTTGGTTACTTCCTTGCTAGCTTTCATTTTCTTCTCTTTTTTCATTGATTGTCTCTTCTTCAGTTCAAGGTCAGACTGCCCAAACATATATTGAGTTATATCAAATGTTTCTTTGTCTGCTTTTGGAGACTGTTGTCTTGTGTCCCTGTGTGGCTGAGAGGATATCCTGACTGTTAAAGTCTTGCTGCCTGACTGAGCTGCACATTTAGATCCTTTTGAATCTAGTTTTTCCTTTTCACAGTGAAAATCCTTCTTCAATGTTCAAAATTCTGTTGAGGCACATCCCAAGTGATAGCCATCTTGTGTTAACAAGTTGTAGAATTTTTCTTGTTTCTTTGTCATACAATCCTTGAAACTCTTTGAAATGTTTTCTGCTAGCATTTTGTCCAGAAAATATTAGATATCTATCAATATATCAGAAACTGGGCAGGGCAGTTCTCTGGAAGCTTTATGGGCAGCAATATTCGTGAGGTGACAGGCATAGCCCATGAAGTAAATGCTAGACTGTCGTCTTGAGATGTGTCCCATCACACCTTCACCTGTACCAGACATAACTGAGGCATTGTCTGAAGAAAAACTAACACAGTTTTCCAATGGAACTTTCCTCTTTGTCAGTTCGTGGTCCAAAAGCTTGAAAATATTCTCTCCCATTGAAGCTTCGTTCCATTCCACCATTGTCAAAAGAGAACAAACAATTTTTCCAAGCAAAGGGTCAAGATATCATACAACCACTGGATACAGTTTTGAGTCATCCATGTTTGTGGATCCATCTGTGCCTAAACTGTGAACACTGTTAGTAAGTATGCTTGAAATCATTTCATCATCTTCACAACCCAACATTTGTACAATGGCTGTAGTTTTGGTTCTAACACAGCCATATATTTTTGCTATATCAGAGTCTGGGAACATTTTTCTGAATAGATGTCCTGCATTATCGGCTATGTGTGAACATCACTTCTGCATTTATGGTTTCATATTCTGAATTCTTACTCATAAATGTTGTTATCTGCATTGTTTTTGTCTTCACCCCAGCCTTTTGTTGGTGAGATGCTGATTTTGTATATCTGGAACAATCGTTTATCCCGCCATGCGCCACAGAAAAAAATCGATGTGACAAACTGTACAGAACGCATGACTGTCACTGACTTTTGATGTAATGACCGTATATTTTGCACTATACTCTTTCCGAAATTTTTGATTCACAGTTTTAGTCTTTTTAGATTTGCCAGAAACAAGACAATCTGGCAAATGAGGCCTCTTTTTTTTACATCTTGTGAATGACCACATTAGTGTTTCTATGCTGCTTAGAAAACGAGAAATACCCATCTACGCAAGCCCTGATGATGTGACTATGGATTCCCCCACGTACCCAGTATGGAAAAGCACCACACTCAAACTATTGGTAGACGTCAGAAATACAAATATTTTTTATTATTTTAAGCACAAACATGATTATCGCAAGTAGCCATTTCGACTATGTTTTTTATTTATTATCAAAATTTATTTGTATCTCACTAGAAATTTTCTTTTCACCCCTTTCAAGCCCTGGGGGAACAATTTATCACTTTATTGTATAGGCCTATATAATATATAATAATTTGGGAGTTGCAACAAGTCGTAATGTATACACCAAAATCATAATGACTACGCTCAAATCGTAATGGTTGGCATCTCTGCTATTGACCAAAATTGTATATAGTTAGGGTAGAGAAAATAAAAGATAAACTATAATGTTTTACTGATAAAAATGCATGAAATTTATTTAGGAGGTTTTAGAAATTACATAAATGAAATTTTTACATTTTTCAGATGAGACTTGGAGCAGTCAACACTTTGACTCCAAATATTCATGGAGAAATTTTTATTAAGAGACTTCATTAACAATGCTGAATGTTTGTCTGCAAATGACTTATAATGTTTACTGAAAGCTTGCAAACTTCACAAAGATACATAAAATTATTCAATATTACAGTATGGAAACTAATGGACAACTTTGGGGTCACAAACTTATGTGAACTGACCAAGAATTTAGCAAGAGAACTAACCAATACAAATGTTTAATACAGATTCATTTTCTTATTTATCTTTTTATTATTATGATTATTTTGCATTGTTCATTTAATATGTGGATGTTGGACTAACCTAAATGTACAAAGTTTCATCATGAATACTCTGCCTAAACAATCTATCAAAGAATTAAAACACATTGTTTAATCAGCTGAGTACCATCGCTGTTACTGATATTTGAGCCCATAATATCAATAATATCACAAACAGTATGGTAAGCATAGACGATAGGCGGAAGACTTTCAAAACGTCATGCTCTACACTTGCATATCCACAACAGGCAGGAGCCATCCATTATACAAAGTTTCACAATGTATTTTAATATTTATTAAGTGTTTGTTTGTTTTACAGCAAAGTCACAAAGTGTATCTGTTGTGTCCTCCATTGAGAATCAAACCAAGGATTTTAACACTAAGTCTGTAAACTTTCAACCACCTAATTAGGAAACTAATAAATTTCTGTTATTTGTCGAGTTAAATTTTAGTTCTGATCTGTCAAGGTAACTTGTTTTGGTTACAAGTATAAAACTGAACTATTAAACTTACATAGAATAAATTAAAAAGGTTTTCCAGTCTCCATCAGAAATAAACATAGTTCAAATAATTATGAAACTTAAACCATACTACATGTGAGCTCGTCAGAGAACATAGTTAAAACACTTAAAATAACAATAAACAAATCTAAGACATCTATGGTACATAAATAGTACATCAACCATAAACTGATGCATAGACAGAAGAAACAAAAAACCACGTGCTTTTCTCATACTTGATAATTGTTTACCTCGTTCCATGGCTTCTCACATTGACATTCACAAATAATCTCCAGATCTATCACTAGAGCCTCATTCAAACCGACTGGATAGATCTGAATTGTTTGATTCCAGTCAGCTTTATTCTTTGGGCACTTTTTGATCTCAATGCTGGCTTCAAAATTCACCTGACAAACAAAGACAAACAGAGAGAATTCAACAACAATAATCCTCCAATAATCTACATACAGCACACACACATCAATATTACACATAGAATACAGAAATCCTCTGAAACAAGTTACTTTAAATTCCTTACTGATGCCAAAATAGTGTCAAAGGAATTTTGATTTTCAAAAAACAATTCCACCATTTTAAATACTTCAGTAACAAACTCAGTAATAACATATATATTCCTAGAGTGCAAATATTCTTCAACTTGTTTTGATTTAAAAAGTATCATTTCTTCACCTTACATGTATAGTTTAATTTTATTAAGGAATCACAACAACAACAGATTTACTCACACTGTTACCAACTTTCAGACCTTCACATTCACTGGTCCTTTTTCTCTCCCCTCTGAATAGGAAAAGAGAAAAATGCAATATATCTTCCACAACTTCCCATTTTTTTTAATTGTTGGGTTAACAGATGAGGTTGTAGTGTTAAAATACACTTTAGATAAAAATATTTAAAATAATCTTAGTGCCACAGTTAAACTAAACATTCATAAGTATAATTATATGTTACTTTCTCACAAGTGTTTTAATATGCTTAAAATATACTGTTCTTTTGCAACTTCCTAAAAACGATCTAAATGAAAGTAATAGACCAGAACTTCATGTGCTGTTTTGTGGCTTTTTTCTTCTTCCATTTTATAATACCCCTTGTTTATTTTGTCAGTTTTTGATAAGCCAAGAAAAATAACTGTAGTATTGAACAGTAATCAGATAATGATGTTTACACAAGAGATAGCATTGTTTGATTTTCAAAATATTATCACATTTAGATTTATGTTTTTAACCACATAAAGTCACAAACCTTAAGCTATTTTTAGGCACTACAAGTTTTTTTTACTAGCATTATCACAAATTGTGCTCAAGATAAAAAAGTAATATTTTACTGTTTACAAACACAATGCAAAGCAAGGTTACTAATAACATAAAACACAATTTCCATGATAATATATTCCCTTCAAAATCATGCTTAAATTTACACTGATATTAGTAATTCATTTTAGTATTCTTCATTCACGGACTGAGGCTTCCTCAACTGGAAAGACTAATATCCCCTACATTTTACAGTGGAAATGCTCAAATGAAAAAAAAATACATAAAAAGATACAATCGTACAAAATAGTATCTAGTTTCTGCATTTGGAAAAATTTGTAATCTGATTTAGTATTCATTTTTTAGGTTATAAAATATCCAGAATTTAAGTTATGAAACAGTCTAGAAAGAAAGAAAATTCCTTTAACCTTAGAGTTTTAATTACATTTTCATCACAAGTTCCACTTTACATATATCTAATCTGACTGATATTTATTCACTATGTATACTAATACTTTATTTTATTAAATCATCAGTTGTGAACATGAAGCAATAAAAAACACAAAAAGAAACAGACTTAATGACAAACTAAGACTCTACCTTTCAGACCAGATATTATAATTTTGCTAACACCATTCTTGTTCAAAATCAATTTAAATCTAACCATTATAGTTTCTTTTAAACATATGTTTTTAGTTGTGTGCACTGTTTGAATATGATAAACTTTAGAGCAATATTTAATAAATGAGGATTGATGTCACACAAAATATTTACTATTACCTACAGTACACTCACTAAACCTAACTAAACTTATGTCCTCATAGAAGATCACTTCTATTGCTTTCAAACAGATGTAATACATTTAAAAATTAGAACATCTGAAGGAGCCAGAAAAAGTTTATAGGTCTATGAGTTGTTTCTAAGTGCTAATGAGTCCTTTGTTTAACTCTACTGGAGCTCTAGATAGCATATCTCAAGAAATCACAAATTACTGCTCTGCCACTTCAGGCTGTGCAGAAATGAAAGTTGGAAAAACGTCATTTGAAAATGTCTTTGTAAATAACTAAATAATTACACAGCAAAACATGAATTTTTGAGTTAAAAGATGTTGAAACACAGTAGTTATTAATCTTACTTAAGAAACCAGTTATCTAGATTTCACATCTGAAAAGTGGTTACTGGTCACAATGTTCCAGATCTACTTGTATTTCTATGCAAGTGAAGCTCTTGTATATCCATATATCATTGAAAGGATTAATGTAATAACAAAAGACATTATATCGTGAATTACGTATGGGAGACAACTAAAGACAAAATAATTTACCATAACAAGAAAAAATAAGTAAATTCAATAAAGGACAAATAACAAAGAAAAATTAAGAAAACCAGATTATATATTCACACAACTTACTTTGTTAGATATAATAACCCTCAATGTGCATACAATACACTCTACTTTCTATATTATAACAGCAATTTTATTTTCCCACTCAAAATTGCAAATACTTTCAGAAGAATTATCTAATAAGCCAAGATGCAAGAAAAAGTACGTTCTTTACACGTGTAATAAAGTCGCATTATTTTACAGTTTAAACAAACTTTAGAATCATTAATACGAAAAAAATGCAAGAAAATAATATATGACAGAGAAATCTAGTGGATTTTTAAGATACTATATATGATATTACGTGATCATCAGTTAAAACCAAGTACCAGTTGATTAAGTATTACTACCCATCAATATTTGAAAATAATACACACACTTTCTTGAAAGAAAATATACTTACCCAAGACAAGATGAATAATATTTAATATCTATAATACCAGCTGTTGCATTGTCTTGGAGTTTTACAGTTGATGTGATTTTCTGTGGAAAATAAAACCACCACATTTTGAGAAGTTCAACAACATGTAGCACATGAAAGGTTTTTACATAAACTATTGCAATCTTCACTTACTGAAGTTTCCCTACTTATATAAAGCACACCTTTTGTTTTCAAGTGATCAGGTTTGAGATGAAGACAAACAAACAATAAAAAACCATGACACATTCAAAAACAACTTACATTATACTGGTCCTTCACCAGTTCCACGACGTTAGAAGAATCGTTTTCCAGTTTTCCTGCAGTAGAACCCTCAAGGTGTTCACTGAGCTGTTTGTAAACTGGCAGCTGGTCACTAGTGACAGCAAAAATAATATTCACTTTATGTTTTTTAACTTCCATGTTAATTTGACTAAGGGATGGGTAGTCTTGATGAGTGCTCATATTGTAGTTTCCATGTTCATCCAGGTAGCATTTGCCATCATTTGGTTTGACAATTCCTCCCAACTGTAACCAACAAAATAAAGAATCACACATCCACGATCAGTACAATACCTACCTCTCCTCTAAATATACCAATGATCCTATTATTGGAACTAAAATTATTTAATGTTTAACTGTACAATGTCTAAAGAAGCTCGACTGTGAATTGTTATGTGCAAAATACAAAATTTATTCTTCATTGTACTAGGCTGACAAAGTTATACTATACTAAATGCTACTTTTCTGTATTGATTTTATTTTTTAAAGGAATAAAAATTATAAAGCTAATCTACAATTCCTCTAATCTTAATTGAACACACGACACAGTTTTCTATTAAAGACAAACATATACTAACCTCCCTCATTTTAAGCACAAAATATGTTCCCTTTAATAAAGATGTGTGTTTCTCAGTTCATTCACTTTTACTATTTACACTGAGCTACAAAAGGGCTATCATCCCTAATTTTAAATTAATCCACCAGAAAAGACACAGTCAACAGCACCCTGGGTTAATCTAATTCACTAGTTAGATTTGACTATTGCTCTTACAATACACCGACTGCCCCAAATTATGTAGTGCATTTTTGTAGTAATGGGACATAAACCATGAATTATTGAATTTAAAGTCCAGATACACTAACCATTAATCCATCCCTGGTTCTTGACAACATTAAGCAAATGATATAGAAAGGTTCACATTTTAAAGTCAAACAAAGACAGATGGAATCAAATACTTTTATAAGTTGAACACATCATCTTTGTGGGTTTTTACATATTAACAAGAAAAAATATCTAACATGTCATATTACAAGTTTAAATTAAAACTTCAATAATGAAGCAACTATAAAATACTGACTTAATGAAAAACACAATGCAACTTCACACAAAAAAAAGTCTGATGATGAATAATATTTCACACTATTTAAAAAGAGAAAAAATGATAAATTTGCATCAAAATATTTGGGGGTGTCAAAAAGTTTATATTTTCCTACCAACTGTACTCTCCACCAGATGTCACTTCTCATGCTCTTAGTCTGTCATAATATTCTCACTTGTGTAAACTTATAGAAAGTATGTATTTTATTGTTTAGAGGTGATTCATTGTCAGGTTTTAACTGCTCTAACAGTAAACAAAAAATTTTTTTTTATTTTTCCATGTGTAAAAATTTATATCTAAAGAACTGTAAAAAACTTAACTAAAATCAAGGTATGACCATTAATTAAACACTTTAAAATGTTCTACACATTTTAAATGTAAAAATGTTAACAACACACAAAACCTTCAACAAATAGACAACATCTTTCTTTACACAGATGTTTCTTAAATCATAGGTTACATCTTTTATTTGTGTCTGGAAACAACATGGTATACAACCAGAAATCAGGTTCAAATTGTACCAATCTGTGATATTCAGTTTTCTGCTGTACTCAGTGGAGGCTAGTACACTTTCTTATTGTCATATACAGAGATTATTTAGTGTACAACTCAGACACTTCAGATTGATCTTGAATGTATCTTGGGAAGTCCAAATCACCAATGAGGAAGTCTTGAAGACTATCGATATCCTCAGCACAGAAAGTATGGGTTCATCACGTGATTTGTCTTCCAGAACACAGAATCCTGAAGATTTTACTTTATGAAGAACTTTCTTTTAGCCAGCTGTGGACAGTTGGACCAAAGCTGCAATAAAGCATCATCTGATCACAGCTGATATACCTGTTATGAACTAGAAGATCTCAGCCAATGATCTCACCAAATCCATCATGGTCGTTTGGAGGTTAAACACCCAAAGTGGGTGAAGGTCTCACAGGACAGCCACAGTTAGAGATACACCTTGTTTACAGTTTCTCCTTGCACAGTACAATGCGACATTTGGGAAAAGAACTGTACCAGAAATTTTGGGATTTGATCACACAAGCACTGGAAGCACAGCTGACAATCCAAACATTGGTTTCACCCCACCCCACATCATCTCTGATTACAAAAGGACTGCCAATGATGACAAAGTTTATAACTGTGATGAATGTGTGACTACTTGGCTTTTGTACTTCTTACACAGGACACTAAAATTCAATTTTCACAGCCTATTACTGCTTTTTATATGCCTTAAAATTGATATAAAACATGTAAAAACAACCAAGAAACATCCCATTATGTACTAAGAAATATTCAATTGGAATTCTCCTAACCTTCCCATCTCCAGCATAATGAAACCCACTGTCTGACGAAAACATCAACATCTTTCTTGATTTGTCCCTCCATCCAATGTCTTCCTGGATAAACATACATTAATATACAATTTAATTACAAACATATCTTTCAGCATTTCATGGAAAGATTGAAAAATGTTTATTTTGATGATAGTAAAAAAGTGGTTACAATGTAATGAATAAAATAATTAACAAGGTTATCTAAAGCAACGTATTTGCACATAAAGGTGAGAAAGACCTAACAGTTGTAAACAATCTTGTTAATATTAATTATCAAGGTTTAAAAAAATAGCCAGCCAGAGATTTACATTTTATCACTTTAGAGCTACATACAGCACATATTAACAACACAATATGACACTATTGATTATGGTCCTAATAGGCTCTAATTCAAAAGCTACTTATATCTTGTGAGATTTTTTATGATAAGATGCATACACCCCCTTCAAATAATCACAAAAAAGGAATTTTAAATCAGAGGCAGAGGAAATCCACCACCTTCAAATCATTGCTTTTGTTGCCTCAAGTGTGAACATGCACAGTAAATAAGCTAATCCTAAATAGACAGAGAGAACAAATTTACAAAATAATTTAATGTAAAGGTTTTAAGATATACATTTTATCCTGTTCATTACTTCCTCCCTGCTCAATAAACAATGAAGAACTTGTACAACAACAATTTACATAAAGAACTTCCAAGACAAACAATGAAGAACTTACATGACAAACAATTGCCTGCATTATGGCATCAAAACCACCTTCTGGAGCATCCAGATTCCCTGACACTCTGGCAGCTTTAACTTGTTTTTCAAACTGATCAGTATTAATACTGAGAGGCATGTGGTTCTTGAAGCCATAGGGAGGGGCACAATTTGTACAGGGTTCTATTAGTCTAGAAAAGCATATTATAACAATGTTTATGTAAAACCTTGTCAATAAAATACTTTAATGTAGAGCTTGGAGGATTTTCACACAAAAAATATAAAAGAAAATTTGCATAGTTATGGAGTAATACACTGAGGACTTAAAAATGTTACAGAAAACAAACTAACAATCATGGTTTTAAAATATAAGAGGAAAGGCTAACAAAACATTATTTAACAACTTTAGCTTAAAAACAACTTGCCACTTGTATCACAAAACCTGTGCTGTAGTCACACAATTAAGACAAGTTCAAGAAACTGGAGTTTTCAAATTAACATTTGTTAAGGAATAGAGTAGCACAAGAATTATATGATATTCCATAAAAGTTATAATAACCATGTGCCAGAAGGATGAGTACAAATCCTGGTTTCCCACCTTAAGCCAAATTTCCTTACTGACAATCCTGCTCTCAACTTTGTCTAGTATCAATACTGAAGTCAACATTATCTGCTAGTGATAACAATACTGAAAATCTTACAACTTCTTTGGAAGACCTTTTCATCTTGTGCATCTTGCATGCAGGGAGATTCTGTGGCTATACTGTCAGCCCTTACTACTGATCAATGTATTTAGGGTATTATGTCCAACTGTGTCAACTAGGTGGTTAAACATTCACATGAACCCTCAATTTTGAAATATATATACCATATTTCTCATGATGACAGAGATACAAAATGTATTAATAGATGAGATTTTGTTTACGTCAGTTTGTCTTCACTGTACAAAGAAGCAAGGTTTATAAATTAGTCCTAATTCGTACTTGTCTGTTTTTGCTTTTCTCAAGTGTTCTATTTTAAGTCTGTTGCCTGAAGGCACTAAAATTGTATCAAATAATTCCTGAAGTGTTTAAAAGTCCTATCTTCTCCTTATGTTAGAGTCAGTGTTCATGCTTTTAGAAGTCAAGCAAAATGATACTCATCTTATACAACAAGTTTGTGACTTCAGATCCGTTTTTTCTTTAGAGGTCTTCCATGTGGTCTCATATTTTGACCTATCATCATTTTTCTGTTTTCCACACAACAAATTTGTCTAATTTTGAGAAATTTTTCTTTTTAAAAATAATTAAATATCAATTATATTTTCAGAAATCATTATTTCTACCATACAGGGGAATCATGTTCTTTGAATTTTGAGTTAGTTAGTTTGATAAACTGGTTTGTACAGTTAGTTAACCAGTTTTAGTTACCATTTTGTTCTTGAGAACCATAGAAGTAATCTTTGAATTACAGCTTATCAAATTTATCAGCATTAGGATGAACCAAATATATCCTTGAAATTTATTTGATACAATACTGCTTTAGGTTCAACTCTGATATCCAGACTATCCCTAGTTATATGAATTTTCAAGCCAGATGGAACTCCTAGCAGGTGAATTATTCTCTATTAACTGTTTATTTATCACTTGGGTCCACACATCTATGCTGGGCATGATAAACCAGGTATTTCTCTACTGCCCAACACCCCTGTTAACAACAGGATTATCCAAGGTTGAGAAATTCTTTAATTATACATTTTTGTGACATAAGCAACAATACTTCAAGTGGAAGAGTAAAAAATTCTATTTAAGTTCAAATATGCTTTGCATTACATCAAAATCATTTTGACTTTGAAATGACACAGTTGTTGACACCATGAAAGCAACCCAACAAAAATGTACATAGACAAGTCACTTAAGAGTAAGGGTGAGATGCACTGGAAATATTTATGATAAAACTACTATAATAAATAATCTAAACCAAACTTTACTTGGATAAAAACATCTATTTAGTCTGAAAGGTGATACAACATATATAATATACAAAAGACATCCATTTGTTAAATATTACTTTTAAAAAACACAAGGCTTAGCCAAGTTTATTCTGTATGTGCCTATAGAAGCAGGCCTATTACCTAAAAATATTTTGACTGATTGCTATGGCAACACTGTCACCTCTAATAGGTAGGTTTTATGTACTTACTTTTAAATTGAATGTGTTACAATGAAAACAAATAAAGTGAGTGTAAGATGGTTATTGGTAACATACTTTTCAGGTACTGTGCTGACATAAGGCATCACAACCTTATCTACGAAAGACCCAAAACCCAGGTGAAAATTGGTAGTAATGTTTCCCATTGTAGTAGCTAGTAGATTTCCCAAGGCTGCCAGTTTATCTTTGTCATCTTCCATTGACTTGGACAGATCCATCAAGTAATACAGATCTACTGGATAGTCCACTGCTTGTCGAAAGTCCACGTTCAAGGAAAATGGACTTTCTAAAGAAATAAAATGGTTATCTTTTTTACTAATATGTAAAGACACATGAATCATGTTTAGATTAGCTGCAGTTTCAAATTTATCAGAACTGTGATTAAAGACAAAATTAGTATTAAAAAAAAGTATCCTTTTCAAGATTTTTAAAATCCAAATTATAAAAATTTGAATAAAGTTGTTGTTCACTAGCAAGTGAGATCCAAATTAAATGATTAAAAAGAAAATGAATTCACAACATTCTAACATACTTTAAAAATTTCTTCCACATTACGAGTTTCAAGAATCTCACAGACCCCAAAATATGAACAATTATCATAAAATCCTCACACAAACAGCATACCTAATATCGTTTTCCTACCTGCACGTTGACTGAGTTACATACTACAGCTTGCTTATCATCTAAGCTGTATATTCTCATTAAGTGGCCACTTCACAGTTCTTTTGTTCACATATTTGTCTAATTTGTTGACATAGTTTACAGATATACTTAAAATGAAGTAGGCACTGCATTTTATGTAACCTACAAAGATAACACTTATATACCAGAGATATATTATCAGTACATTCAATAATGAATTGACTTATATTTGTTTTCTTCAGGTTATACAAGTGTACAATTTCTACAGCCTCTCATTCAGAACAAATAGATTTATGTATTAGACTAGTAATTTTCCTTCAGCTATTATCTGCCAAATTCACATTTAATCAGTTCATTTTATAAAAAAATATTAGTCTTAGCAAAGTGTGACAAACCATCAACAGTCAGTTTCTCAAATCTAGATCAGTTGAGGAACAGAGCTTTGTACACAGATATTACTAAAACATGCCATTTTCTCTTCTGTGTCATTAAAACTATTATTGAAGGAGATGTGAGCTGTAACGTTCATAGTACAACTAGTTAACCATTTCAGTAATGGGACATTTTAAGCACTAAGAAATGGTCTGCATTAAAGTTTCTCCTCCTTTCAGTGGTCTTCAGAGTGTAAACAAGCTCTACTAAAACAGTGACCAATAATGTGACTAGCATACTGACATAGGTATGTATGTGACGTCTGTAGATTTCATTCACATAGAAGATCAAAAGAAATGCTTTATGATGCATTTGAATCCTTTTCATACTAAAGTTTAATTTGTATGTGGAGCATGAAATAATCTTCAAGTCTAGACTTGAAATAACTAGTTTATTTACAGAAATCTAAATCGTTGAAAATGGTATTCTGCTAGAGAAGGCTCAAAAGAATTAGATTCTTTATAAGGCTCTTCATAAATTATCTGCGATTTTGAAGATATTTAGTTCTAACTGAAGTACTGAATTGTCTTACTGGCTATTGTAAAAACTGTTGAACAGGTGCACAAACGTAAGAACATAGAGAGTAGAAACTTAGGAAACATTACTTACATTTTTCTTACATAGCACTTAGTAAAAAGGTTGTAAAGGCATCAATATTATTTGGACTTAAAAAATGTGTACAATTATAATATAGGCTTCATTTAGTGTTCTAGATATAATGATTGTCCTTCAATTACACAAGGAAAACTGATAACACTAAATGTAAAGTTGAATGTGTGTTACAAAGGTCCTTCACATATCTTTTCACAAGTGAAAATTACAGGATACAGGTTTAAATTGATCATTAAAATAAGTGTGATGTGATATTCATTTAAGATATTGTATACATTAAAGGTTATTAAATCAATACAAATATATTTATACCATGCTTTTTACATGGAAAAAGCCCATAATAAGAACAAAATATGTTTGTGTTTGATAATAATAATAGCTTTTAGTTGGGAGTTTTTTAGTTCTTTTCCAACAAAACTGCTGATAAAATTTTAAAAAGTCTAACTTAATGTTTTTATAACAAAGGTATTTTCACAAAAACAACAATAAAAATAAGCATTTTTTTCAGTTTAAATATCAACAAATTACACTTGAAATATGTAGGGCTTCTTTCAGATCTATTTGGAGTTAAAAATTCATCCTGTCTTTACAACTGATATTTTGACTAAGTTTTTTTAAGATAGACAACACTTTAATATTCAGTGTTCTTAAACTTAATTTAGGGTTTTATGATACTGGATTTATGTTACACATTTTTTTTTGAGACTTACAGAAATATTACTCTGAAACAAGTAACCAAGTACAAATATATCAAAATGAGAAGTCCATATGCCTATAGTGTTGTGCAGTGAAATCTGATTTTAGATAATTACTAATTACGTGAAATAAACATCTCTGTTTCATAAAATTAATAAATGTAAAATAAGCAGAAATTAGATAGACATATTTCTTTATACACAAGTAGACTAATGATTGTAACCAAGCTTCACATAGTGTTGTTAGAATAAAAAAAAAATATAGTTTAATTATCAAAAACCTTGTGTACTGTAAGATTTATAGACTAATAACAAAAAAGAATGACCTAAGAGTAAAGGAAAGTTGTTTTTTTTTAATGGACTTTCATGAATTTCAGAATATCGAAATCAAGCAAGACTAAATTCAATATTTTTTTTACCTCCAAGTCCTTTAAAACTTTGTTACAGGTTTCATACAATTTAATTTACTAGCTTGTTTGTGTAATGACAAAACTGGTGTTTGTCAATCCACAGATCCAACCTCCAGAGTTAATCTATAGACACTTTAATAGGTACAAGATGAACATTCCATGAGGTGTTATTTAGATTATTATAGTTATTATTACTGTTAGTTATTTTGAATGTTTAGTTGAGGATAAAGAAATATTTTCATTCAAACTAAACATCAAACAAGTAATATGCACTGCTAATAAGAAATTTAATTCCATACGTAAAAACAAAGATGTCACCAACTTACTTGGTTTGAGTTTCAACTTAATTCTCTGAGGCTTAATTTGGACAGCATCTTCTTCCCTGGCTCCTGTATCACTTAACTCTTTGTCCTGATAAACACAAGGATATGACTTAAACCTGTTAGCAATATGTACTAATATTTTATAATGTACAGGCTGTGAATATTTTTAATATTAATATAAAGATTCTCCAGGTAAGAGTGAACTTAACTTTGTCATGAAAAGTACCAAACAGGTATCTCTTTTTCTTGAAAATAAATTATTGTTAAGAAAGAAGTCTTGAATCTTTATTCCAATAACAACATTTATGTACAAGAATGTAGAAACTAAAAATGTGAAGTCTTGTCAGGCATATTACAATATTAACTAAGCAATTCCTAAAAGTAGAATATTTTATTAGGTAGTTAAAGTGTAAGCTAATGTCTTAATTATGTTTATTAATATATATATATGTGTATATTAATGTTAAAAGACAGATCATTAAAACATTATAATTTAATTTTGTACTGTTTTTTCTCTTGTATTTAAATGTTTACTTGTTAAATAATATATCATATTTCTGATGTAATTCCCATTGTTCCTGTACCTCTATCTTACAAAATATGAAATTTTAAAGGTTCCAAAACCCATAAACGTTTTGTGCATTATATTTGTGTATTTTTTATCATTCTAAGCTAATTAACAAGTGAAATAATGAATATATCTGAAAAATAAATACTAAATATTTGAAGTCTATTAGAAACTATTCAATTTATTTCCCAATAAATCCTACTAAACAGCAAGCTACAAGTGAAATTTATGTCAATTTACAAACTTGTTTTAAACAGTTAACACATCTGATCATACCACTACACTTCTTATCAGTTAAAACACCCTAGTGATCGTATCACCACATTTCTTATCAGTTAAAACACCCTAGTGATCGTATCACCACATTTCTTATTAGTTAAAACATTCTAGTGATTGTATCACCACATTTCTTATCAGTTAAAACACCCTAGTGATCGTATCACCACATTTCTTATTAGTTAAAACATTCTAGTGATCGTATCACCACATTTCTTATCAGTTAAAACACCCTAGTGATCATATCACCACATTTCTTATTAGTTAAAACATTCTAGTGATCGTATCACCACATTTCTTATTAGATAAAACATTCTAGTGATCATACCACAACTTTCTCCATCTTGCTGTTTGGATGAACAATTTCCTTACGAGGACAGCTGCCAATCAAATTACCAATCGTGTCACATCGCCGACTTCCATTACTATCAAATTTCTACATTAGAAATACAGGTGTATTCACTTAAGCAATTTTCTTCATATGATAACAACAAATTATGTATCTGACAATAAATTTACAAATTACTCATATGAATTACATGTAATCCTTCATTTTCTTACAACCAAAAATATTATTTTCAAATTTATCAAAATGCACTGTTTCTCTCTATACCGGTCATATTTTCAGTCCATTGTGTGATATGTGGATAGAGTGCAGATAGAGAAATGAGCCCCAGGTTTTAGCACTGCAGATCTGTAAATTCACCATTAACCCACTGCAGGATTTTATCTACTGTAAAAGCAATATTTACCATCTATAAAAAATTAAGTAATTACAAATATTAACTTAATTAAACACATTAACAAAGAAGTTTTGAATCTTTATCCCAACAACGTTCATTATGTACAAGAACATAAAAATTAAAATGTGAAAACTTTTTTGATAGATTGTTTAGGCAGAGTATTCATGATGAAACTTTATGGAATGGACCGCAACTGTCTGTTGTGAAGACACAAGTGTACAAGACGATGTTTCGAAAGTATTCCGCCTTTTGTCCACAATCCACCAGGATACTATAAAAGACCAACACCTACACCCACACTGACCTGAAGATGAAAGGCAGAAGTATAAACCATTATCCTCTACACTTGTTTTTCTATAACAGACAGTTGCAGTCCATTCTACAAAGTTTCAACATGAAAACTTGTCTACACGATCACCTTATTTTTTACATCTATTACTGCAGCTTTATTTCAAACATTTGCAAAACTTCTCAGTCTAGTCTCTATATTTTCTGAAATACAACAGTAATTATGTGCTTGTACATACACATACACTGACATTTTTTTACTTATGAAAAAAAATTAAGGATTAATTACATACATGATAAAAAAAAATTAAAAGTCTCACCTCATCAGAACACCATGCACAATCAGGATGAGCTGTAATACACTCACCACATGATTTTTTTGATATACACTGACTTGACGTTAGCTTTTCTGGAGCTGCAAACAGATTGACAGAGAGATGTAAACACAGTATAGAACATGTTCCCTATACCAAGTATATTTCAAAGATTGGAAAGTTTTATGTTCCTTTTTTTTTTTTTTATATAGAAATACAATGATGACATCTTATGGTCACAAAACATTGTTTTAATATAATTTCTTAATACATTCTTGTAGTTACTTTATCTTCTCACTTTAACACCAACTGAATTATAAGCATACATAACAGTATGAAACTAAATGCTACATGACACATTCAATCATGGCCTAGTGGTATAAGATACAAGAGAAGTATCCTTAATACAGTTATAACAGCTCTGAAATTTATGATTGGGATAAGAGTACGTGCAAGTAACACCGGTTCATGTAGTTCTACCTAATCAGTTATGGGTGACCTCGGTTCATGTAGTTCTACCTAATCAGTTATGGGTGACCTCGGTTCATGTAGTTCTACCTAATCAGTTATGGGTGACCTCGGTTCATGTAGTTCTACCTAATCAGTTATGGGTGACCTTGGTTCATGTAGTTCTACCTAATCAGTTATGGGTGACCTTGGTTCATGTAGTTCTACCTAATCAGTTATGGGTGACCTCGGTTCATGTAGTTCTACCTAATCAGTTATAGGTGACCTCGGTTCATGTAGTTTTAACAAATCTAATAAAATAAATCCACAACTGTTTCTGTTATGAGGTTCACAATTCATCAGAGTTGGTATACTTAGATTTTTATTTAGAAATTAGATCAATATAGCAGAATGTTTTTAAAGATGATCAAAAGTCTCAAACTGAGCATTTTAAAGTTGAAGTACATTTGTAATGGAATAACAACTGACATCTTTCACACAAACAAGTTTTCAACAACCACAGTCATGAGTTTAGGACACTATCTTTACACTCAGTAGGCTTAGTGTAACTACAGTAGATTGAAGGAAAGTTGTACATTTCATTAATTTATGACAGCGAGTGGACAAGAGGTACCTAACAATCAGAAGATATCATGTAGTTTCTGTTTTTAATTTCTGGTTTATTTTTGTTCCACCTGGATAATCAGTACTACATCCATGTTTATATCTTATGTATTTTTAACATTAAGCACACACTTAACAGTGAAATTCTACATAATAAGGTACTGAGATCTAAATATACTCGATCATTTAAACTTTTCAATAAAATAGTAACATTTAACCTTGAAGTTATAAAGTTTCATCTGGTGAATACAACTTGTTCTCAAAACTTATGATGTTTATTACTCATAGCTTATTTAGAAAGAAATTATATTCCACTGTTTTAGATTTCATGGACTAAGTTTGTACATTCAATATATTTCACAAACAAGATTTATTCAGTTCAGCAGAATATCCCTGATTGTATAATTAATTTTATAGCATACCCAAACACTTTCAAAACTACTATATCTACGGCTTTATTTCTCAACAGATTCTTAAAGTAACAATAATAACTACAGTATCATAACCATTATTAGTTTTACCTACACTTAGTTACTGAAAACGATGTCAGTGATGTATATAACATTAATTACTGTAACTGCTACATATATATTCACAACTATTGTCACTTGTGTAAGTCTTACTATCTCACAATATTTATCCTATCTTATTGCTCCAACATTGTAGTTAGTTCTCTTTACTACCAAATGTCCACTCTGTATATTGACCATGTGTATAATGAACAGGTAGGAACTGAAACTTGGCTCGTCAAATACATATATAGCTCATACTATCAAAACCTTTTATATAATTGCATTTACTAGATTATGTTTCATTACTGATTTAACCATTTGTTTACAGGTTCAGTCAGTTTGATCAATCCTGTATCTAACAAATTATACACACTGTATTTTTTTACTGTACCATGTGTATCTTTACAAAACTTGGCAAGCTTTCAGTAAACATTACAAATATTTTATACAAAAGCTCAGATATATTAGTAAAGTATTTTTTACTAAAGATTTGTCAGTGAATTTATGACTTCAGTCTAAGTGAAATGTGATTTAAATGCCAAAGATAAAAAGTTATTTTCATTTTACAGTTTTTATATTTCATTAACATAATTTATAGAATCTCCTAAATGAACAAATATATTTGCCAAGACTTCTCTCTTGTTTTCTCTACACTACACTAACGATACATAAAATAATTCACAATTTCAAATGTTAATCTTCTCAAAGGTGCTTTGAAATTTCTTTTTCTAAACAAGCAGTGTATTGCCCTGTGAAAACCAGAAAGCCACACAGAGAACCCACCAGCTATCTGTTGTAACAAAACAAATATAGCTTATAACTTGTATGATCTTGGGACTCACCAGCTCAACTGTGCTAAGCCTTACCTTTCCCTCCCCACAACTCTGGTTGTTCAAATAAAAATTTATGTAGCTTTCAAATACATGTTAACAGTAAAAAAAAATTATATGTCCTAAAACTAGTATGGCTATTCAGTTTTTCTAAGTTAGCTATGAATAGTTATAAAAATTCTTTAACCATTCACATAACTGGATTAGGTACATTCACAAGCAACAAATCCTATTAACTGTGACTTGCACTGGTAAACAAAAGCACATTGCTTAAGATTTAATAGAATGTAATCTGCTCTTTCAGTTGGTTATAAACATGCCCATGTACTAGTGGGTATGTATAACTATATTAAAAAATGAAAGGGGTTTCTCTGGTGAATTTTAAAAACATTATTAATATCTCAGCATATCAAGGTGGGAGATAGATTTTCTACCTTTGGTTGCAATTATGTATAGTCACTTTCTATGGATGGATCTTCACTGAATTTAGTCCAGAGTTTCATTGAGTCCATGGGGAGATTCATAAAAAATTTCAGTTTTGCATTTTAATTTATTTGTTTTAAATGGAGTTTTCTACATTTTTTACCACTACTTCACCCCTGTTGATGGATCTTAGTCAGTTTTGGCATGAATGTTTGTTGGATCCATGTAAAGATATGTACAAATTTGCTATTTCACATTTTGTGTTTTGCAATTTTAATAGCCATTTTTACAACTGCATACAAGAGAATCAACTTTTCATGTCCTAAGATAACATTTCGTTAATAATAAATTAACATAATTTCCATCCAGGGGTTGGACACCCCAGCTAGTTTACGATAAAAGTTTTAAATTAAATTTTGAATGCAAATATATAAAAAAGCCACAATCTAGCTTAAAAAAAAAAAAAGACCCACATTCTAATGGTTAATTTTATCGATGTAAACACTGTAATTTTACTGTATTGCTTGCATCATTAGCATTTTACCAAATCAGATTCATACAGTATCAATTTATCTCAGATCATTTAATTAAAGTTATAATGTTCAAGCTGCTTAATATATATCTATTTGTTATACACAATACACACACATTTTATTATGATGATTATTTTGTGTTGTTAGTTAAAGATAAACAAAAACAAACTTACTCAGTGGAAACACAAGCATACGTTTAACGTGTGAAAACTTAAAATAACACACAACTTGCCTGTCTTACCAATGTAATTCACATAAATAATATTCCTACATTTAACATTCTGTAAGTGATACTTTACTATATCCCAAAAATTACGTAGATATTACCAACTGAGAGACAATTTCTCATGAATCTTCCGGTTCCAACTTGGAATAACAACTAGTGCCAGCATCATCACACTGAATTATTTAGTTTTAAAGCTATACCACTACCACAATAGTAGCAGTTTTTTGTGTGTTTTTCACTACCACTTACGAAAATTCTGAACCTAAAAACAATTGATATTTCTTACCTTGGGTATAAACAACAGCAGACAAGAACACTACTGCCAGGAAACATACTTGTTTTTCAACAATATTCATGGTTAGAACAGTCTGAAGTAAATAAAACAAAATATACATGTTCAAGTCACTCTGTGCAATGAATTTGTAAATATAATACACTTGATAAATAAAACAACTTTTAATTTAACATGGACCTCCACAAAGATCAGAAGAAATATCAGGAATTTCAAATGGGATTAAAATTAGGGATAATTCTGAGGAATATAAAAATACAACAAGGGTTATAAATAACTATGACATAACTGTGAAGGTATATATATCAGAGGTAAGCAATTTGTGTATGTGACTTAACTGTGCTACTTCAGTTGGTATATGCTATTTTGATTTCAAACTTCAAGTATTAGTGAAATAATTTGATATTGATTAAGAAACAGTGATAATAACATAGTTAGCATAACAGATTTTATGACAGTTTCGGGTTTTATTGGTATATCGACACGATAAATATTATCCAACGTAGCAGATTAACATTTTGTTTTTTCTCAGTAAATACCATTTAACCTATTTTAAGTTCAATAGCCACTATGATTATGTTTATTAAGTTTGAAATAATTTAAATTTTAAACTGTTGTAAAAGTATACATACCTTGTCTTCCTGTAACAAACATGTTTTTGCAACTAACCCAGAGTTGTTGTAGTAAAATTGTTTATGTTTAGACTGACAATTAAATGTTTATTACAGATTTCTCTTTGGGTTAGGAAGGATACACTTTAGTAGTGTTCAGTAATAACAATGTGAAACCAGTAGTGGAAAGTAATAGAAGGCACTGATGAGAAACTTTGATTATTTGAAATTTACTCATTAGAAAAACAGAAAAGGTATTAATAGTTATACCAGCAAGCAAGTATTCAGTAGTACATATTAGGGTCATTACAGTTTAATGTTAAAATATCCTGGCAATGGAGTGGAACACAACAAGAAATAGCACATTATTTATAACACATCTACCTACTACTCATATTAATAGTAGTAATAACACGACAATAATATTTCATTGAATCTTAATAAACTAACTATATTATTACCATGCATATAACATAAAATATAAATTTTAATTACAAGTAATTATCAAAAGCTGAACAAGTTAAAGCTATGCACGTCTATTCCTGAAACCCTCAATTTTAATATTTCAAGTTACAATCTACATAATTATGTACTAATTTAGTAATTACCAATTATCTAATTTTACTTTAGGTTATTCATTCAGTTTTGTTTATTGTCCTATTATTCTTAGGCCTAACTAACTTAATGAGTCGGGCAATCAGCTTTATCTCGAATCTAAAAACTGTGAAAAAATACACTAGTAATGCTGTAAAGCATATCAACAAAAGAACTTGATATAATATTTAACTTCAATATGTATTTATAAATGCTCTTACATACATAAAATCTTCTATGGTATACAGGCTATAGTCCTCCCCAGTTCACAAGTTAATATTATTATTAACACCTTTTTAGGAAACGAACGTTTCGTTGTTTTTTTCCAGCCAGAGTGACAAAGTACTTCGCGATCGCCTACACACTTCCGTAAGCTTCCGCACGAGAAGAAGACAAATATGTCACTTACGACTTCATTTTATAAAATTTACCCAATTAATTTGTAATAAAACAGTACATATAAATTATTACTACTATATTGAATATAAATCCTCAAATATCACACACAATTACAGACATTCTTTAGACAACAATAAATTAAAAGTATAATCGATGAGTCAATTTCCAAGAAACAACATTGCGAAAGTTTTTGCAAAAGAAGAAAACTGAGTAAGCAATCTTACGTTAAGAACCACAACTAATACACAAGGAATTTTGGTAACTAGAATTATTTATTACATTTTGTTATAAAGTATTGTATATTAAAAGCCTTTCACGTGAATAGTACCAATATTCACGAGAAAACTGCTAGTATATTAACTTTTAAATTTCTTGAAAAAAAGTCCAAATCACACAAAAGTGCTAAAAGATTAAAGGGCATAAATATTTCTTAATAAAGCTTGTCGAAATGTCGTACGTTTGTAGTAAAGCTCTTTATTATCCATTCAACCCATCTACAAACTTTATTTTCTAAAAGGGGAGTTCCTTGTCATCATTATGTCGTAATAGCCAAATAAGACGTCCGTGGTTTATTCCTATTTATCAATGTGTGTCAATTGGGCACTATCTTGCTGTGGACATTGCTCTTTGTTACGACCCAATTGCTATAGTACATAAAAACATAGGGCAATAAATATACAAGATGATTCTAATATTAAAATAATTTACACAACGCAATCCAGACCATTATCATGAATGTACAGCACACACAATGAGTATGGAATGCATATCTCCTAGTTGTAGAAGGATTTAAAATAATAAAAACCGTTAATGACTCTGTACCGTAGTATGTAAAATATAATTCTATACAATGTACCAAAGATACAAAGAAAATGTTCGTTAATAAAATAATATATATTTTTAGAATATCATACAGTGTCACGTGTATTACAATATAACTATGGAAATAAAATTAATTTAGTATGAATATGGTATTCATGTCGATATGGTATTTTTTCGTGAGTCGTTTCCATGATCTAATTATTTTCGATTATGTGTTCGACATATGGAATTGTGGTTATAATTAAGTTAATGCTATTTTAATTTTTAACATTGCTATTTTTTTGTTTGTCTAACATTTTCTCGATGTTTCGATTATCGTTTAACAACTTCTTACTGGTAGCTGTTTTTATTTTGTTTTATGAATATTTTAGAAATTTTCTATAATTTCTCGTCTTATTTAACGCCACCTATGAATTGTCTTCACCATTACGTGCTTGTAACGCTGTTAGAAAGTTACCTGCTATTTTGAAAGTAACTTTAACCTGTTAATAATATGGTCCTGTGTGTTGTAACTATTAAAATCAGAACTTATCTATTATAAGAGTTGCTGTTATTGTATTTTAAATTAATATGCGACTTAAGATTAGTTATTTTCGGTCAATAATTAAAAGCGTATTCAA
The DNA here is from genome assembly GCF_004210375.1 of Tachypleus tridentatus. NCBI lineage: Eukaryota > Metazoa > Arthropoda > Merostomata > Xiphosura > Limulidae > Tachypleus > Tachypleus tridentatus. Next base: position 75,605,262 of record NC_134836.1, on the reverse strand, counting down.
TGCAATCACAAAGACACTTATCCTCTGCAATTTATCATTGTATATTATTATCCATTACGTATGAACAGTCAAACGAGTATAATAATCGTAATAAAAATTGTAAATAGTCACAAGTGTGAGGATTAATGGTTTATGACTATTTCAGCTGATATAAATGTCATGCTATGCTTATTCCGTTTTAATCGGGTTCTTTGTATTGATAAAGTTTGATTTCGTTTGTTTTAAATTTCACGTAAAGCTACACGAGTACTATCTGCGCTAGCCATCTCTAATTTATCAGTGAAAGACTAGACGGAAGTCAGTTAGTCGTCGCCACTAATTGCCAGCTATGATAAGGTCTTTTCAGTGACATTAGCTATTTTTAAACTGATAATTTGGTAATATTTTTTGAAAATTACTAGGATAAGCGCAAATAAAATTGCAAAATAATAATAATAATAGGAAGTAAGCTTAAAAAATAATAGCCAATAACTGCAA